>NC_048228.1:95276484-95290816 GCF_002007445.2 Ailuropoda melanoleuca
CCCTCTCTCGCTGGCTGTCTCTATCTCTGTCGAATAAATAAATAAAATCCTTTAAAAAAAAAAAAAAACAGACTCTAAACAAAGGCAGATGTGCCATGCTCTGAGACTCATCCCAGGTTGCTTCTCCGTGTTACATCACACTACATTCATATGGCATCTCCTGATCACACAGCGGCAGACTTTATATAAAGGTATTTAGTAGATAATATTTTGTCTGTATTGCAAATGTGTTTATTCAATCAAATATTTCTGAAGAGGCAAGACTTCAACATTGGCTATGAAATTAATATGCTTTGAAAACTAGCAAACATGCAGGTCTAAGTTAAGAGTCTCTTTCCAACAGCCAAATATTAAGCACTGTTTACCCAATTGGGCATATTCATATATCCAAATCTCCAGCTTGGTGATCAATATTTAATATGCACTAACAAACTGCTCTCCCTTTTAGCTTGTGTTAACCTGGGTGAGAAAGAATCTTAACTCCTAATAAACAACATCAGAGAAAGGATCAAATGTCAGTTAAAACAGGGGCGTAAAACATATGAACTATATTTGTTACAGTAAGCAAAAATAAAAGGTGAGAAGTGGCTTCTATTCTGCACAATCAGCAGGAATGATGGGGTCAGAAGATGATGGGTAGTGTCATGTGATGAACTATGGTGACGATTGGAAGTTCCGTAACTGACACCTTAAGTACCTGCTACAACACAGTCGTTCAACCAATCACTGGAACACTGCGAGAAAAATCACATACAGAGAGGCATACAGCTTTGACATTTTGCCGGCATAAACTGAGAGTGTATTCAACAAGCAACAGATGCAATGTCATTCTCTTTCTATAAAAGAAATGCAAATATCTGCATGATAAAAAAAACCACAAATGGAACCCAGGATTGTGACTGTCATATGTCAGTCACGAATAAATGCTGAGACAAGAACTAAGAACATCTATGAGGAGCCCCCATCAGGAAAGACAATCACTGAAATACAAGCTGCTTTATCACATACGGAACTCTGTTGACATTCATGATTACAAACAAACTCAGCTCCCAGAGCAGGAGTATTTTCAACACCTCATTAAAGCACCATTGTTTATGTGACATTATAAGTACTCACATACATTCATTACTAACACATGTCCTAAAAAAATCATAACATCAAGATTGCGTGTCATAGCCAAGCAATGTTTATGCCACTTAAGAAACAAACTACATCGAACCTCAGAAATAATCACGTACAATGATGTTACATTTCAAAGTCTACTATAATTGCCAATGTTGGGCTAATAGCTTTTCAAATATTGTATTTGCAGGATTAAAAGACATTGAAAGGAGAATTAAAAGAAAAAAATAAGCAGTTTACATTATTTTGCTTTTATAAATAAAAGTTGCCATAATTCGGATATTCAAAGAGAAAAAACTATACAGTATTTTTGACAACTGAATAACTGTTAGTAGCTCTTGATTTTTAATTAAAAAAATACATAGTCACATAATAGTGATATACTTAACATTCTCAGTAAATTGTATTTTCTGGGCTATGGGTAGAGATGGTAACAGAGGTTATTCTGCACAACCAGGAGGAGTGACAGCTTGGTGAGATGGTAAATGATGTTGACATGAGCTGCAGCGATGTACTGATGCTGTAATGATGGCCCATTATATCTCATACATGAACTCGGGAGATTATGGACACTAGTAAACCGAAATGTGCATACGCTTTGGGAAATCTACTGGTTACAGACGGCACAAAATCAGGTTGGAGGATATTGATACTACACCATTAAAACAATAAACAAGCAAGGGAGAAAGCATAATCAATGAGAAAATGTCCTATCAACTACTTTAAGGGGGGAAAAAATCATTCAAGATCAAAAGCATGTTCCACCCAGTCCGTATTAATTAAGCTATGCTACAGATGGTTAAGTTTAAAGGGGTAGAGTCTAAAACTTCAGAGGCTTAACAATCTGAATGAAAAATACATGATGGCATGCCAATATCAGAACAATTCAGAGCCTAGAAGCCAAAAAATCACTACAGTTGGAGTGTACTTTAAATAAGATGCAAAGGTGAAATGAAAATACTGAGATGAGCTACTCCACGGAGGACATCAATTAGACAGATTCAGGATCGAGAACATCAAAGAGTAAGATAGGGCACTTTTGTCCTACTCAGCTGTGTCGTAGCTGAGTAGACATATGTCATTCTTCTCTTGAGGAAAAGGAAAAGATGTGTGGTACCATCCTAGGGGTGTTTGGGCTGAGATGGGCCACCAGCCCAGACCTTTTACCTCAATTCAACCCACACAGCCAAGTTTTGACTCTCCATCTCTCCGAAGATATCAAATCAGAAACTCAAATATAAAATTTCTAGAACCATGGCTCCCAAACGATGCACCGAGGCACTTAGGAAATTCACAGGGGCTCCTGGGATATTTTTTTAAGTTCTAGAGAAAAGCGACACTCCATGTCTGTTGGAGATAACACCAACACTTAGCTTAAGGTAGTTCACAGTTCCGAGAACATGACGCTCACGCTACGTTCCTTTCAGTGACATCGTATCCTTGTAAAACTGGGATTTCGGGAATTCTATTTAGAATAAAGGGACATTACTACACAAAAATCAACGGAGAACAGGAAATGAGGTTAGCAGCATCCAATCTTAACCTGAGGTCAAGAAGTTGTGTGGAGCCCAACAGGTGCACACATCCCCTTAGGAAGTGATTGTGGTTTTTTCTGAATGAAACACAAATATTTTTTCTCTCAACTTACATGTATTATTTTATCGAACAGCTACTTAATGGTTAGGACATAAATCTTGTTAAGTTGTTTGGACTTAACTACTTAATAAACAGAACTTTGGTAAGTTGTCACAACATAAATCCTTGTTAAGTTGTTTTTAGGATCTAACTACCAAATACATTAACTATTAGGTATTTCTTTGGGACTAGGAGCACTATGAAAAAATTCCTAAGAAATCAAGAACATTTGGAAACTTCTGATACAGCTCCAATCACTGTATATTGTGGAAATCTAATTGCCTTTTCAATTCAGTGTTCTGATGTTTCCCTTGGGACTGGCACACTTTCCCCCATTTTCAGGCAAGCACTTCTGATGGAGGAGACGTTGCTACTGATCCCAGGCCTGGGCAAACTCGGGCCCTACTAATTAGAGGATCTCACTCCTCCTACCACAGTGACTTGTTCCGAAGCAACCATATGATTTCGTTGGAGCCAAAGCAATGCCAGGAGACTTTTCAGCGCAACTGTTGGGAAAGAGGCAAGTAATGTATTTCTACTACACTTGAATCCGGGAGGATGAGATCCCAGAGCTGTAAAAGGCTAGTGTGTGGAGCCAGAAAGTACAGTTGACAAAGGAAGGTTGAATGAAACTGGAGAGGGAGGCAAAGGGATTCCTAATGACAGAGTCAGAACACCCATATTCTAGGCAACAGGGGCGACATATCCAACACTATCTGCCTTTCCCTTATTCTTCCAGTATCCAGCACAGTGGTTGTGATTTAGAACCTGGATATCCATAACACCGGCCATGAACTGGTACCCCTCGCAACATCTGTGCTTGTAAGAAATGCAGACTCTTGGGCCTCATTCCAACCCTACTGTATCTGAATCTGCATTTTCACAGGTGACTTGAATGCACATTAAAGTCTGAGATGTTGGGAATTAGAAAAGACAGTATCAAATAATATAAAATAAATAAGTGGATAGTCACTACTGGCCTATCTTGGTGAGGAGACTCGTGGCTGTTATATCCAAGGTTTAAATTAAAACAGGACTAGTTTGGGGCTATTTTTCCCCTAAAACACAGATCTGTTCATGAAACACTATTGCTTAAAATACTTCAGTGCTTCGAGAATAAAGCCAGAGCTCATCAGTGTAGCATGAAAAGACCCCACCGCCAAACCCTACAGATCCATGTCCCTTGTTCCCTCCTTTGCATTTGTTGCATGCGCCATTTTGCACACTTCGTGGTTATCATCTGCTCTGTCTCTATACGCCATTCTTTCACTTTAGAAGTCCTCTACAATCCAATCTTGGCTCGCTGAGGTCCCTCACTTTCTATTCCAGTTACCTTACTTGTCCTGAAAGAACCAGAACCTAAGCCAATAGTAAACACAGCATGGGTTCTGAGCTAAGCTTGATGCCTCTTAGGCAGATACTCTATAAAAAAGTCATAGCCCTAAGAATCCCAGTCAGATCTGGTCCTCACATTTGAATGAACTGATGGGCCTTTCATATTCTGACTCATCTTGAGTAAAATATTTTTATGCCGGTAACCTTGTGCCCACTACGAAAGACTACATTCTAAAATAAAGCAAAGAATGCAGTTGGGAGAAAATGTCAAAATAGTTGGCAAAGTGAAATGCAGAGTGGGAATAGTATATGCTATTATGAAAAGTACTTGAATTCTGAGGTTGGATGGATGTGGGTTTGAAGCCTACTTCCTCTGCTGAACAAAGCAGCAGCTCTGGGACGTCTCTCAGTGTTCTGTAAAATGGGAATAACATCTCGCTGACACATAAATGCTATTCCCCTTCCTTTTCATGACCTACCCTCCACCTCAATTTGGCTACTGATCCAACTAATTTTCTAATATTTTTCTAAAGGAGAAAATCTCCTAACTATATGTTTGTCACTATATAGTTTACTGAGAGTCTTTCATATTTCAGTAAGCTTGAATTATAACAGTGATTCATAACCAGAGGCATTTTGCCCCCCACCCAGGGGATACTGGCAATATCTGGAGACACTTTTGACTGTCACAATTGGGGATGCCACTGACATCTATCTGGCAGAGGCCAGGAATGCTGCTAAACATCGTACAATTACTAGGACAGCCCCTCACAACAAAGAATGATCCGATCCAAAACGTCAATAGTCCCGAGGTTGAGAAACCTTGGGTTGCAGGGCCAAATGCAGAATTTGTCTGCAGACTTCTTGTTCCTGGGCATCTCCTTGCAGATGGCTGGCTCCATCAAGCTAGAAGAAACAAGATCAAGAGCACTCACGTAGGAAGGAGGGTTTATTCCAGGTGAGGAAAGGGCCAGAGGTCGTTAAAGCAGCCATAGAGGGTGATAGGACCTCTGGAGGGAAAAGGTCCATGCGGGCAATAGGAGGCTAACCCTGGACACTCAAGCTCTCAGCATTGGCAAAAATTTGTGTACCCTACTTAAGGCACAGAGCCAAAGAGCCACAGGTTTTCAAGTACCCATGGGATCTGGGGGAAAACACATCACCGACCAAGACGAACTAAAGAGAGAGGGCCTGCCATTATTTTTCAGTACTGCCTAATACCCTCCATTGTTACAGGATCCTGGGGGATGCTATCTTGACTGAAACTGAACCTCCCATCTGAGTTGTGGGATGTGGCTTTAAAATCTAACTTGATCTTAAAGATAGACAGTGGTATTTCTTATAAAAATTAGTGAAATATTATCCACATCCCTTACACATTCTACAGGCAATAACTAATGGTGAGTGCCACCAATATAATCCCTCCCAAAATGAATCTGTGTGTATTTATAGAGCATCTATTATATTCTTGGCAAGGTAGGCATTACAGGAAATAAAATTAAGTGTGGTTCCTTTCCTTCCAAAAAATGTATTATAGTAGAGAAGAAAAACAGCTTTCATGTTTAAACAAAAGCAAAGCCAAGAATAGATATGTGAAAGATACTCTCCTAAGAGGGAAAAGGATTTTAGGAAGCCACGGATTACCACAGTGCCTCCTCACCCACAGAGGTTAAGCAGAATTACTATGATTAAACATGCTTAAATTTGGCTAGCTGGATGTCAAGGGCGGCCATTCAGAAAACAGTTCACTAGAGTGGATGGAGTGAAAGTCCCCAGGGTGTAAAGGAGGGAAACAAGCGAAGGATGCAAACCATGTGTGCGGAGTTTGGCAGTAAAAGGAAAGGAAAGAGGAAATGTTGACTATATATCCACTCTCCCTGCTTCAATCAGTGGCAACAGATGGCTATTCTACAAATCTAAACCCTCATCTGCCCAGGCATTCTCCACGCTTTTTGCTAGCAGTATTTCAATGCAGGAGGCGGGGAGAGAGAAGATCATCAAAATATTGAAGATCACGGAAAGGTGGATAATACTTAAGAGAATCTAAGATTCTTCCCAGATTGCCCTATCAGAATGAAGTCTCTCTTCTCCCAAATCCATAGCAAGCGATTCTCTCTCTATAACACTTACATCGCTGTCACCTTAATCAGAGGGGGTTCTCTCCATGTCCATCTACCCCGTCCTGCTAGACTGTAAGCTATGATGGCAAAAAGATCTATGTTTCTTTGAGGTTATGACTGTGTTTGAAAAGATACTTTGCACAGACTAGATACTAAACAAACAAACAAGATTACTGAATGAACGTCAATGCAAAATTGTAGAAAAAGTTTTGTGGTTCTGATGATGAAATCCATGATCAGAAATAGAGAGTTGACTGATTTCCTAACAAACATTTAAGCCCCTTTTCCCTTTCCTTATTTATTTATTTGAGATACAGGGCGGAGGGAGGGGCAGAGGAAGAGGGAGAGAGAATCTTGAGCAGACTCCCCACTGAGCAAGGAGCCTGACATAGTACTGGATGCCATGACCCCAAGATCATGGCCTGACCTGCAATCAAGAGTCGGATGCGCAACTGACTGAGCCACCCAGGTGCCCCAAACATTTAAGCCTTTAATCATTAACGGGTCTATCTGCAGCTGTGCCGTTGATCATGCCTGTCTCTCCCGTACCTCTACTGAGAGGCAGGCACTCGGTAAAGATTTGCTAAATGAGTCAATGAATGGCAGGACTAATTCCAAAAACCCTAAGATAACTATTTTAAAGCTTAGAAAAAAATAAATAAAATAAATCAATATTTTTATTTTAAAGCAGCACATTCAAATTTGGATTCTGGTCCTAGATCCTAGATCAATTAGAGTTTTTGCTAAACATTCCAGTCTTGATGGAATTTTGTTACGATACGTAGCTCAGATTTAGCTATTGTATGGTTCAAATTCTACACCCACCCCTCCACACATCTAAAGCTACGCAGAAAATCTGTGAAGGGAGGATGATGTGGTACGACCTTGTTAACATATGTGATGGGTCTTGATTATTCTTTATACTCAAGATTGAAATAAACAACACTATATTTCTTCCTTTGGTCATTTTAGCATTGAATTATTGATTATATTATCAAAAGTATTGGAAATTTTGCCTTTATTTCCATTATTTTTAATGTTTCTCCTAACCAAAAAAAGGCGCCTGTATAATCTAGATTATTAACTATAGATTTTAGCACATAGCATTAAACAGATGTTCATATAACTTAAAGGCACAGTAGATGAAAAGTTAAGGGAAAACACTAATTTCTTAGAAATGTGATTAATCATTAGTAATTATAAATTGCACACATTTCTAAAAGTCATGTCCCAATCTACCTTTTTTATACTAAGAATCTAGGAACTGAATTCAACCCACTGAACACAAAACATGGTTCTACGGCCGGCATTTCTACCTTAACACCATAACTAATCAACTTATCTTTGATTTCGACTCTGAAATAAGAAAAACTAAAGGAAACCATCTGGACAAAGTGCAACGTTATACAGAAAATTATAACATCCTGTTTGACATATTAACTAAGACAGAATCTAAAATCGGTCAATTTATAAATGATTTTAAATTTTGGAGTGAAAGGCACCCATGAGAGAATCTACCTAGTATCAAAAGAAGCCACAAGGACTTCAAATATTTCGTGTGGGCAAGCAGCAGAATGAATTCCTACTGATCTCTAAAAACACAACTCATCTGTCAATAAAGAGTAATTACACACTGGAGTGAAATTTTTGTGGATGTTGCTTTATTTTTCAAATCCATACAATTTTAGAGGGCAGGATGCTTACCATCAAGTGAGGGGCCCTAACTGCTTCCGTCAAATGATGGCGCTCACTGGCATTCCACCAGATTAACTCTGGGATGGATTTATCCACTCACTCCTGCCCTGCGCCAGGTTGGTGTTGAATAAGGAAAGACAAATGCCTTAAGGACGTCTTCTTTCACTCTCAAACAAGGTGATTGAAATTCACAGGATGACCTTCTCCCTCCCCGCCTCCTGTCTCTGGACAGAAAGTGAGCTCCACGAGGCCAGGCATCCTTGGTTATCGGGTTCATTATTACCTCCTAAGCATCCGAAGAGAAGCAGGACTAGAAGATTCTCAACAGATATTTAATGAGCTAGATACAGGTGCTCCTTTGGTTTAAAAAAGATGATAATCGATGAATGAATAATTATAACACACAACTGAATATGTCAAAGGAATTTTGGGAATTTGGTTGTCATACCTCCCTCTCCTCCCCAAATTGCAAGAATATGAAAGAAAGAAGGCAGCAGTGAAGGGACAAACTTAGATTAAGAGAGAAACAGGATAAAGGAGAAAACGAGATTTTAGAAAAGGCAAGACTGATGGACAAAGTATTCAGAATACGGGAAAGGGGATTAGCAATGAAGTACGAACAAATTACTAAAACCAGAGGATGATTAGAAAGATGCTTAGATTCATGTGACGCTCTGTTAGGCACACTCTCAGTGACAAGGATAATATAATGACAATACGCAACGTGGGAAGAACCGGAATGGTGCTTCTGAACTTCAGCTAGAGACTTTTTACACTGATTTCCAAGTTTTTCAATGACTTGGCACCTTCAGGATCAAAATCCGAGACACTGGCAGGGAATACAAGGAAGCAATTTAAGGGTAAGTTCTTGGCCTGTCTTGAGACTGGAGGTTCAGACCTTGTCACTCCTTCAAAACCATCTATGCTCCAGCCACACCCAAGCCACTGTGGTACCTAGAATAGGGTAATGCTATTTCATACCTTTAATTTTTACTTGTCCCCCCTTCTTAGAATGCCCTTTGCCCCAGAGACTATATGCAAATGCATTTGTTAAGAACAAATTTGCTTTTAAGCATTTCCTCTGAAGATCCCTCCAAATAGCCCAAGTAGAACTAGGAACATCCCTCCTTTCTCCTGAATTCCGTGTTTGTGTGCCTGTCTTGTTATTCCATCTGAGCTGCTGGAGAGTAGGGAGTATGTGCAATTACTGTTCACATCCCCGGTACTAAGAGACTCTTTCTGGCATGCAATGACTTTTAACAAATATTTCTTGAGTTAGTGAGCAAGTAGACTCCCGAGAGACTGTAAAATTCTAAACTGCCTTTTCAGAAACCTCACTAACCCCCCAAAATAAAATTTAAATCAGGTTCAGCTGCATTGCCATGTGAAAGAGCTGGTGATTATTTTTTCAATATTATAAACATTTGCAATCCACATAGAATGTATAATGTACGTTTTTTTGTCAAAATATTCAATTAGCCACAATAGTCCATTTATTGATCAAGGGAACAATAGATTGTTGGTATTTGTTCTTACACAAAGGAAGTGTATAAATAATAAATGCACCCCCTCCCTGATGTCTTCAAATAATACATTCATTTTTTTTTTTCTGGAAAATGTTCAGACAGTGGGCTCCTGAGCCCAATTTCCCTGAACATATGTAGCCATTATCCCAAAATAAGCTTCACTGTGTGTGTCAGGAAATAATGTGAATTTGCCTTGATACAGGACTTTTTGCCCATTTCTATTATTTACCACAAGACTCCACAGGAGTGAGATATGCAAATCATGTTAACATACACCCCCCATATTTCTGACTAAATGTGATGCTGGGAATACCCTGTCCCAACGCTGTCATCAAAGGATCATGTTCTGAATCTTTTAGGGACAGACTGCGTTACACGGTTCATCCACTTTAATATTATCGAAGTCATTTTTGCCATAAGAAAGGACCGGCATACATGAGACAGCACCTGCCCCCTTCAGCAACAGATATTTAAAAGTACTTTCTTCCTTTGTCATCTTAACACAAGGGAAGAAAAAACCCTTACAAGCAACCCTGTCAGGCTGTGACAACATGAACGAGAAAAATTTAAACATTTATGAGAGACTGAAAATGAATCATTTAAATACACTAAAAAAAAAATCCTCACTTGTGAGTGATATCCTTGAAAAATTACCTAGTAATTTATCCAAAACGAGCATCTTTTTTTTTTTTCCACATGAGTGACATCTGGCAGGTTTTCTTGCCTTTCCCTTGGATTTACAACTAATTTATTAAGCAGCTTTCAAGCAATTGCTCCGAACTTAGGGTTTTTGATCCGCTGAAAAACCTGGCATATGTCATGGCATCTTTTATTTTTCTTTGAAAATATAAATTGACTGGTACCTCTACAGTTTTTGCTTCTTTTTAATCCAGAAGAAGCAAAGAGGGAAAAGGTCAATGTTTGATCAACTGAGAAAAGGATACAGAAGCCATGTGCTGCCTACTGAGATCGCCTCTTTGCCTCTTGCCCATGCAGGTACACATTCACCTAATGATACCTAGTTGTCCAACTCTGGCTCCACTGTGTGGTGTTGTCATTACGCGTTAGCGCTGAGCTCCAGAAAAGACAACTAAATTAAATGCCAAGTCCCCTCACTTTCAGTCTTGATTCTACAGCTAACTACCCTGTTCACCTAGTGGCTATTACTGAAACTCTTTGCTAGTTAACCTACCCTTTGTTAGAAAGCGAAATACTAGCCATACTTTCTACTACTGTCGGTTACTGAAATAATTCTAATAAAACACCTTGAAAATTCTTGTGAGAGAAACAGCGAAGCAACTAGACCCTTGAAAACCGTGTGCAAAATTCTGAATTCCTTTTTCAGGAACCAAACCCAAACAAAAAATGTATAAGGTGCTAAAATTGTTCAGAGAATAATGTCAAAGTCCTAAATGCTATGAACACTTCTGAATTAAAGATGCTGTGGATGTTGACCAAATGAGCACAGTCATAATGAGGAAGTAGCTGAAAGGTGAACCAGGAGCAGGCAGCCCTTTTTAAATGTTGAAAATTACTCCTCACTTGTGTTTTGGGCTTCTATGTATAGGTCCACACCTAAACATTTTATTTTATTTTATTTTACATCTAAATATTTTAAAGGGGAAACTAATTTCAGTTCATTAGAAGAGAGAAGTGTGGGCTCGAGAGGTAACACAAAAACTCCATGAGTTTTGTGCAAACCTTGATGTGTATAGATGTCACCATGGGATGAGAAGTTAGACACTATTACCCTATATGTTAGACTATAACTTGATGGATTTTTGACATCATCATCTCTGTTCTGGATATATCAAGGACATGTTGGTTAGCTAAAGTCAGCTTTCCATCTCTTTCTACATCTGTCACGTATTAGAAGTATGCTGTCTGTATAGCACAACAGTACTGTCCCCACTTTAAAGACGTGAGGAGAGAAATTAAGCAAGTCCTACATTAAGTAAGGCCTTTGCACCTCCAGTTCACTCAACCTTAAATGCTCCTTCCCCTGATACTCACATACTTTCTTTTCTCAAATATCACTTCTTCGGAAGGTCCTTGCTTGTCTACTCTAGCTAAAACAGCATCTCCAATGATTCCTTGTTTTCACCTCTGTTTTCTTTCTCGAGCTTACCACTCTGTGATATTGTACTCTCTTTGTTTACTTTTTACTGTCTGGACACCCAGCAGGATAGCAGGAGATTGTTTGGTCCATTCTGTGTCTAATGCAACCTGCATGCTGGTCCTCAACACATAATGGGAGATGAATCAACACTGGCTTGAATGAATGCATGCCTAAATAATAATCCAAGGCAGCAGAGTCTCTCAAGGTTTTACACACAACGTAGCGTATCAGCTACAGCATGACACAGTCCAGGATGGATCCATGACTCAGGGATGGGAAGGTGACAAGTAAGATCTGACACTAAAATTGAGGTGAGTGAACTGGGAGAGGAAGGAAAATTGAGGTGAGTGAACTGGGAGAGGAAGGAAACTAATACCTTGCAGCACTGCAAGAGCTAGAAGGAGGTACCGCACATCAGGGAGAACACCGAATCCAAAATGATGGGTGACAGCCTTCCCTCCACTCAGGAACCGTATAACTGCGGAGAAGTTACTTAACTATTTTGAGCCTCCGATTCCTAATCTGCAAATTGGGCAAAATAATATAATTCCTGTTCCAGGTCATAAGGGCAACTGGATCTAAAATCACGGAGTGAAACTATACAATATCTAGCACCATGTCTGCATGTGGTGAGTGAGTCCTCCGTAAACAGTAAGGTATTACTAATTATATTATTATTATTACTTCCACTTCTAATTCATACTAGTAGTCCTGTGACAACAGTATTCACTTGATTTTTCCCATCTGCTGGTCTAACTCAGTCTAAAGGGCCAAATCCATTCTGCCTTGAAACAAAAATCCTTGAGTGGTTTTATCATCCCTCTCTGATATACTTATATCCAAATAATTTGTACTGTTATTCTGACCTGAAATTCGGTCAGTCGGTGCTGATTCTTTGACTCCTGAATTGTGTTTTAACTAGCAATTTCTCTTCCTTGTGCTCCACCTTGAGAACATCTAGGGAGCAGGAGGAAAAGTACAGCAAATACTTTGACATTTCAACCTGTATTTATTTCTTCACTTACTCTGTTTCATAAGAAATGCTGATAACCACTACAATACCTTTTCCCATATACCATCAAAAAGGTAACCCAATCATATAGTATCCCATTTAACACATTCATTAAATAATAAACGATGTCATTTTATTTTTACATTGATTTGACTTCTGTTAAGAAAACCAAAGAGTACTGGCCACTGACTACACACACTGGGGATTCTGTTTGCCTCCTCCTTATAAATCCATTCTTCCTACCCTGTCCTGGTTTGTGCACCTTGGTTTCACCTCTTGAGATGAATCACCCAAGCTTCTAAATCATCCCTTTTCCGCTTGGGCCCACCCAATGGACGGTACTGGTAGGAGAGCCTTGGCTGCTTCTTTGCCTTGGGACCATTCTGGAATTGGTGCCCCTTCTTCCACAGTATAACTTGCACTGGGCTTTGGGAACACTGTTCCCTTTCTTCAGCTCTCTGGGCCTAGGGACTGGCTTTTTGCTGTGCTAGTCCCTTAGTGCGTCACCATCCCTTGTTGGTTCCTATCCCTGCCCAATTAAACATTTAAATGTTCCATCTAATGACTGTTGGGACCTAGATTAATACGCATTCTATATATAATACAGAACATGCATTTCAAACATAACTAAGGTAGGATCACCATTCTTATATTAAATCTCGTACATAACAGACACTCAATAAAAGCTTCAATTAATCTGCAATTCCTGAAAATAATTCCCTGAAATCCCAATCTCCTAAAAATGCTATGAAAGACATTTTATCATCCCTAATTGCTAAAAATAGAACATTAGCATTTATGTAATTTGATTAGATAATATTGTCTAATTACTGCTAAATTCTGTAGTATTTTTCCACAGTTCGCCCACCCTAACTCTGTTTTCTGGAACATACTGCTTCTGGATCTGCTCTTTTTATTCTCTCTTGCTGGTAATTTCTCTGTTTTTTCTTTTTCTGAATGTAGGTAGACCCTGAAAATGAAGCCTTAATTTTATTAATCATTCCAATGGAACTCCCATGCAAACTAAATGGATTGAAAGTAACACTTCCTCTGTATTATCAAGACCTACTGTATACCTTCATCCTGGCCCTGTCTCTGCATTTTCAGAACCACCCCTACATATCCAAAAATGAATGTCTCCCATCCCAAATGGGATTCTCTTCTCTCTATTAATGCAAACTGCATCCTTCTGGATACTCAGAGTAAAAAGCAAATGGTCATCATCAATGACTGAACTTTCTCTTCCTTTCTGCACACACCCCAAGGTCCCCCATGGAACATTTTCCCAATTCATTTTCTGCATCCATTCCTTCCTTATTTTCACTGCCACTGCCATTAACTAAACACTCATCTTTTTTTTTTTCTTTTTTGCTTCTTTTATCAAACAAGAACTTTTAAAAAAAACAAATATATATCCAGTAGAATCGTGGTACCGGTATTTTGATAGCATTGTAAAACCAATGAATGAATTATAAGTTGGAGGAGTAAAATCCGAAACACGGGTTTGGTAGTTTCTTAAATTTGTTTCAATAACCATTATGAAACTTTTGCACAAAATATATATTTAATGGAATTCAGCAACTTGGTACTGTAGAGCTTCCCAATTTATGTGTGCATGCGCTCGCACGTACACACACACACACACACACACACACAAATGATATTATCTCTCGTGTAACTCAAGAATGCTTGTGAATTTGGGGCGCCTGGGTGGCACAGCGGTTAAGCGTCTGCCTTCGGCTCAGGGCATGATCCCAGTGTTATGGGA
>NC_048228.1:95290916-95380864 GCF_002007445.2 Ailuropoda melanoleuca
AAAATTAGAGTGGCCACAGATCTTGACAAAACCATAAAGAAGATGGGCCAGCCACAAAAAGCCTGTCCCTCTGAAAGGTAGCCCATGTCATTTCTTAAGATGCGTAGGATACAATGAAAAGTGGCACCGTCATCTAGGAATTATTTATGTCCATAAGCACATTATGCAGGCAAATAATTAGTATCTGTCTAATAATTAGTATCTGTCTGATTATCCTCACTGTCCATGAAAAAAACAAGCATTGTTCTGTGCATATATTATCAAGTCGGCTCAGACCACTACAGGAAAAACAGAGGCATTTTCTATGATGGAGTCAAAGTCTGAAAGGTATGAGCAAAATCCATTTTTCAATCCAAATATATGCTTGATTGGTATATTTAGATAGCATCTACTCCCAAGGTTTTATTAGTATGCTAGAAGTGACTTCTGTAACCATCCATCAGTCCTCAGTAAAAACGCTACCTCCACTGTGAGGCCTTTCAGGTAGTATAAGCTGCTCTACCTCCTATGCAATAAACACAGCAAATATTCCATTAAAGCAATTCTCATTATTGAATTATAATGCAATAAATATATTTTGTTATATACAATTATAAGTCATATAATTATTTTATCATGATTACACATCATAGATTTTAATTATATCTCTTATTCCACATAATTATTATAAATCTCTTTTTTTTTAAGTTTGTATTTACTTATTTGAGAGAGCGAGAGAGAAAGAGAGTGAGCATGAGTGGGGGGAGGGGCCGAAGGAGAAGAAGATTCCCTGCTGAGCGGGGAGCCTGACACCCAACACCTGGCTGGATCCTGGGGCTCTGGGATCATGATCTGAGCCAAAGGCAGACATTTAACTGACTGAGCCACCCAGGTGCCCCTATTATAAATCTCTTAATAATTAAAGCATACTGCTTGCTTACGTGTCATTCCCCCTGGATGGATTATATATTTCTTGAATAAATAATCCATGTCTTTTCATCTTTGTATTCCCTTCCCTCACATGCTGCCTATTACAATGCCTGAGGCAGAGTTAGCATTCAATAATAATCAGGAATGAATGAACGAACAAATATCTCCAGCCTTGATCTCTTGCCTGAATGCTAAGCTATGTTCTGTCTACTGGATATGTCCAGGTACAGATATCTGGGGCCGGGCATGTCTCAATCCCCATTTCTGCTCTATTTTCAACTTCCATAATTTGGTTTAGCAACATCATCACCAATCAGCTAATCAATATTTCTATGTGTCTCTGTCTGTCTTCCTTCTGTCTTTCTCTTCTTACCCTCCCCTGCCCACATACACTCTTCCTGGAACACTACTTTTCAGTTCAAGGACCAGCTCCAAGTCATGTATCCATTTAGGCGCCATCAGCACCATCACTCACAGTCTGTTTCCAAGCTGTCTTTCCCGTACAATTGCAAATTCCTTCATCCCAGCTCCCCTTATGCTTCCATTCTTTGATGTGGAATGTGCTCTAAAAGCTTAACATGTCATGTCTCATGCCGTCATTGAGATTGTTCACAAAATTAATATGTGACCACAAGATTAAAGTCTAAATTTGTAAACATCTTTCAGGGTAATATCACTCATTTTAAAATTTCAGCATCCATGAAATGAGCAACAAAGGCTCTGCCTTGACAGAAATCAGAGAGCCACAACAAAAGTAAGATAGATGATGCTAATGAGTGGGGTGAACAGTCGGTGACAAGGGCTGTATGGTTTTGTGCAACCTTAAACATTTGGTACATAATAGGTATAAATTGTATTTGAAACATTTATAATCCGAATTTGACTTATAAAAAGTTTTCTTAATTTTATCACTTAAGCATGATAAGAGTTTTGCCTATTTGCCAGTGACATGAAATAACTATTTTTAATTTTAAAGCACTTTAGCAACAGTCTTTGCCTCTATACAATTAACCCACTAGTTACAAATATGCTTGCCAATTCATTAAAAGAAGGAAGAGCAGCGAGTATTCAGTGTTATGTTGAGTGGTACAGGTAGTAAACAAAAGCAATAAGGCTGCATTTGTTCATTTTTAAAGACAATTTTTTTCAGCATCTTTGTTTATTCGTAGGATTTCACCCAGCCTGGGCTATCGATATTGTATGACCAAACTCATTTATACTGAATTATGAGGTTTCATTTTATAACCAAACTAAATTAGTTTCCTGGAAAATAAATAAGCAGTTCGAGGGGAAAAGGTATCATTCCCAATTAGCCAGACCTCTGCTGGTCCATGTTTAATGTCATAATACAATAAAATAATCTGGCCAATGTTGCTGTTAGGAACTAGCTTCATTAGAAAAGTCAGGAAAAAGCTGTAGCTCTGCATGTCCTCAGCATATACTTGATAATTAAAGCCATATGCCTCCATCAATCTGGAAAGAATATGAATAATAGAGGAGAAACAAAGAAACCCGCTTAGAAAACTGTTGTTTGAAATGGTTGAATGTATAACCATATCCAACACTGGGCTGCACCTTTCTGAGTTACATTTAAATATTCTGGAAACAAGTCCCATCTTAATTCCTAATAAAATATTTGTTAAGGCAAACAATCAATATTCCATGTTTTCATTTGAGAGTCTAGGAGCCAACATCATTTAATGGCATTCCTTCATCCCATAGAACATTGAATTACGTGGTTTGGGGATAATGTAAAAAGGAAAAGACACAGTCTAAGAAACAATTAGTAAATTTTCTAACTGGAGAGCCAGAACTCATTCTCGTAATTAGAAAAAAAAAAAAAGAAGAAAAAGAAGGCGGCTTCAGAATGCTTTCAACATGTCATATAAATAAGGGCAAATTAATAGAGTAAAAACTGAGTAGATAATTCCAAGGAGACGAGTAATAGGAGTCACTTGGAGTTCATTAAGTAAATTTAACCAAAAGAGGTTAGACCTAAGCCAGGTTTTGAGAGACAAGGCAGAAGTGCGATGGTTGAAAACCTAAGAAAAAACTGCAAGCAAATGCAAAGAGATCAAGAAAGAACAAAAGCTCAAAGATGGAAATGAGCAAGACGGGCAGTTATGCTTTCTGGGGTACAGAAATCCACACTGGGACCAGTACAATTAAGAAAATTTAGGACCTGCGACAGGATTCCGGAGAGTGAAATGCCCTTCAAAACATCGGTTTGATAAAATTAGCCAATCTGAGTCATCATGCATTTTTGGATACAGAGAGAAATGTTTTGATGGGGAAAACAACAACAGAACAAGAAACACCAGTGCCTTAGAAGAGCTGTGGGATGGTCAAAATTATTCCAAAGCACATTTAGATAGACATCCAATGACTTTACTTGCAGACTGAGTCATCCTTAACACAGAATTATCCTTACAACTGTAAATGTCAGAATATGCAGTTTATTTTTATGCTATTTATACACCAGCTACTTCCAAAACAGATTTTTGAAGGGCACAGAGTAAAATCATAAAAGAACATTAAAATAGTAAATGAGGGTGAGCAAGAATATAGCAGGAACACTTAACTAAGAAAAGCCACTGCCATTTAACACAAAACTGAGCACTGGATTTCTGGTAGCCAGAGTATAAGCTGAGAAAGACAAATTCTTTCATTCCTTAATTTATCAGGAAGCAAATATTTATTGATCCCATAGCATGTACAAAATTATCGTCCAATATAAGGAAAAAGACTAGTTCATCAATAGCTAATCTCTTTCTAGTTTTGAATTCAAAGAGAAATCTGTTTTGATATTTAAATAAGAGATAACCAGTCAGTATGAGGTAGGAATGATATCCTTTATGCCGAAATGACAAAAACTGAAAATGCTCTGAGGATTATTTTTTTTTTAAAGATTTTATTTATTTATTTGACAGAGATAGACACAGCCAGCGAGAGAGGGAACACAAGCAGGGGGAGTGGGAGAGGAAGAAGCAGGCTCATAGCGGAAGAGCCTGACGTGGGGCTGGATCCCACAACACTGGGATCACGCTGAGCCGAAGGCAGATGCTTAACTGCTGTGCCACCCAGGCGCTCCTAAGTGAGGATTATTTCTTAAAACAAACTTCGATAAAACTTAAGGCCAAATATTTGTATATGTTACACAAAGGCAACATATTAAAATAAATAATGTAGGTGTGCTCTGTTTTAGTAATCCGGTACAAGAATTTAAGGAATAAATGGTATCTTTATAGCAAAATTACAAAAGCTGTGCATGTTCTACTTAAGGCTTATAAGCAACTTTGGTAAAGCTGAGGACAAAATACCTGATTATATTTCTATGAAGGCAAATGATGCAGGTAAGCTTCATTCTGGCAATCTGATATAGTAATTTGGGAGAACGGATAGTGTATCAGCTACTTTTCAGGATATTTGCTGAGCCCATACTGATATTTTCTTTTCTTTTTCTTCTTTCTTTTCTAAAAAATCTATCCCACCGCATCCCTACCTTCTCTAACATAAAGGGCTGAGTCTGTACTTTATGACCCTGGGCCACTGGCCACAGTTCATTGGATCAGAGTTGGACATCAGACTATCGCTGACCTGTAAGAGCTTTTTTTTCTGTTTTGTTTTTCTGTATTTGTTTTAAACCATAGCATGTTCTAAAATACTCCCAATGAATTGGTGCTGTTCCTTCCAGCAGAAGGGAGATGAACTTGAGAGCAGTTAGAAAGCCGTCTTCCTCTACCAATGCGTCTCTATGCACCTGGTGGAAGATAAAGATGGGGAAAAGGGAAGAAAGGGAGGAAAGGGGCAGAGGAGTGAGGGAAGGAGGAGGGAAGAAAGGAAAGAGGCAAAGCAGAGAAAGAGAGAAGAAGGAAGAACGGAGAGAGANAAAAGGTTCGCTGGTTTTCACTGGCTTTTCAATCCACGAGTCTATTTTCAGCGCTTTCTGAGGACTTGAAGTTTTTTGCCCTTTCTACTATTTTAAGAGCTTCTAAAAAAAAAAATCACTGTCCCATAATCACTGCCTGTGCTTTAACACCAATGCAAGGAGAGTAGGGAAGGCCTGGTGAGGGTTGCAGTGGCTGACTAACAGAACATTCCAGTCCATCCAAATCGCCTCCACGCATTGGGAACATGAAAACAATACAACCCAAGCTGTCATGCCTAGGCAGGGACTCCACGCCTTCTACTCCAGAGAGCTCAAATGCCACATGATTCGGTCCTCAGACTGGTTTGTTTGTCCCATGATGAATGCCCAACCAGATAATTTTAGCAAGCTCCACTGTCCCTACTCTTATGCTTTGACCTGCTTTCCAATTTTTCCCCATAATTGCTCATTTATCTTAATCCAAAGACCGAATCCATTCTCTTCTCCATCTCTACGACTCTCTTCAACAACATTTACCTCAAAAGGATAGGCTACTCTTCCCTGGAAAGCAAGACATCAGAATCCTGAAATGGATAAAATACTCAGGAAATCCAAGTTCACTTTATATTTTTCAGCTGAAATCTTCTACAGAAAAAAACTGAATTGTTAGTATCTTGTCCTAATCTCCCCTGTCCTTCCATCCTCACGTAGAGAGTAACACTTTCAAAGACGATATTTAATGGTTTCACCTGCCAAATGGACATAATGAAAGCACTCATACCCCAGAATTTTTTTGAGGATCTAATGACGTATTTCTATGAAAGAACTTTGCAAACTCTGAAGCATCTTTAAAATGGTACTTCTCCACCTAATCCACTGACGTAAAAGATCCCTCTCACAAACATAGTGTCCCTAAGAGCCAGTCATTAGGAGGTGACATCATATTGACAAGGGGTAATAAAGAGCCCAGAATGTTCAATACCATTAGTCTGCGTAGTCCTGAAAATTCATCATCAAAGACTATAAAGAAGTCTTACACGAGACACTACAGGGAATTGCAATGGGGCTTGGACATCGACTTTCTTTTCCTAGACCTTTTTTGGGGCTAAGATATAAAATTCAATGAGTAAGAGGAATAATGCATGATCACTCTAAAAGAAATAGTATCACTATTGAAAAAACACTACAGGATTTCATTTCAAAGGAATTTTGTGGAAGCAAGACAGAAGCCAAGGTTACAAAGAAATGATTAGATTTAAAACGCAGAAAGAAAGATGGATATAACATGATATGGGCAAAGAGGTGTGGGCGTTCACAATGCGCTAAACTGTGAAGGAGAGCTTCTGGGGTGTGAGGAAAGTGGGCAACAAGCTGGAATCTGGTTGGCGTGTACTGAGGAGGATGCCTCTTGTGTTCCTTACACTTTCTGAATCTTTCCTCAAAATTCCAATCCAGTGGGGAGCTGTATACAGTATTTCTCTTGAATTCTCACATTAAGTTATCTCATCTATGCAGCTTACTCAGGCCCTAGAGTCAGGGAATACTCTCCATGTGTTCAGGTCCCTTCACCACTGGGTCAGAAGTGAGTCACTGCAGACCAGCTCCTTGAATGGCTGGTAAAATCATTTGGACTTTATGGCTTCCCATTTTCCACAAAGACTAGAAATGGAGTGGCCAGGGAGGAATCTCAGGCTGACCAGCAGAGAAACGAAGTGGTATGGGTTGGTCACGGAGAAAGCAAGGGAAGCAGCAGATATGAAGGACAATGTGGAGGAAAAATCAGCAGAATTCTGGCAATTAATTGACTATCAAATGACTCGGTAGTTTGTAGCCTGGACTTCTAAGGAGAATTCAGTGATCCTTAAGAGAAACAGGAAAACCACCAGCAGAAGATATCTTGGAAGAAAGCCGATAAGTTTGGCTTTTAAGTGGTTGGGTGGAGTTACTTCAAATACAGACAGGTGGGGGTGCCTAGCACACCGTTGGGGGTAAATGGTCTGGAACTTGAAATAGAGATTGGACTGGGATATACACCTCTGTGCATCATGTATACGAACATAATACTTGATATTCAAGGCCTATATGTTGGTGAAGGGTGAAGGAACAGTGAAAGCAAGCTCAAAAGCTAAGAGGAAAATCCTTCCATTAAATTACAAAAGCAGGGGTGAGGAGCAGGGAGCAAGAAGGGTGATGAAAGGCAGGTTGAAAACAGAGACCCTCAGGTTTGGTGATGAGAACATGACAGTGAATTTGGGGAACACAATGTCAGGCAAGAGGCAGAAAGAAGAGCAAGTGTGTGATGAATGTATGGAATACAAGTAGATCAAGGGCCCCTTGGGGGCAAAGGAGAGCGACCAGGTGGAAAAGGGAAAAAGAGGACGTGCAAAGACTGGAAGGGCAATGGACAGAAGACATAAGACGTAATCACTGATTTTGGTTGTCACGGAAATGCTCTGTGTTCTCAAACAGGAGAGAGGACAAAAGGGATAGAGGAACACAGAACAAAGTTTGAAGCAAATGGAATACTTCAGGAAATTAGGTCAGATGCTCATCAAAGTAGAAAGTGAGGCCCATCCTGGGAGTAAGAGGTCAAGGCTTATGTGGAAAAGTATCACGGGGTGGGGGGTGGGGAGAGAAGAAGAAGAAGAAAGAAAAGTACCACAGTTCACTGGGTCAGAAAGCAACTCAGGGCAGGTCGAGCTAGAACAGGAAGGACAAGAGGAAGGGGCGGAGTCATAACGAACATAAGAAACAGGTGGCATAAGCATGAGGATGTGGACAGCATGGATGTTGTGGTCAAAAGGGGGCCTGTCTCCCCATTTCCTAAGCTTTCCACTTACACTGCTGGTAGATCAGAATTACAGTTGCTTATAAAAGTGATTTCAAGTATCAACATTTTGTATTTTACATTAAAATAATAAGATACATGGAACAGAATTTTTTGTATTTATAGTTGACCACGACAATATAAGATAGACAGACTGCCTATAATAATGATAGTTATGTTCAAAGCACTTTCCACAGCTAGATTAATTTTCACAAGAATTCTAAGAGCTCAGTAGTATCATTATCCCATTGCACAGGCGAGGAGCCCAGGGCTTAAGAAAGTTAAATGAATTGATTTCAATTACAAAGATAGTAAATGGCAATCCAGAGATGCAAACTCAGGACTGGATGATTCCACCGTGGTTATCAGGGATTCTCCTTTCTGCTTCCTGAGGGAACAGCTACAGTTTTGCAGCAGAGAATTGATAAGCAACATGTGAGGTGAAGAGGAGACCGAGTGCACGTCCCGGAGCCGGGGACGCGGCAGCCAGTGTAAAATGGTCCCAGCGCACAGGACAAATACATAAATAGACCAACTTATATATGCTTCTCTATGTTCATCTGCATATTTTCCCTAATCCCAAGGTGACTTGCAATACAGGTGCTAGGAACTGTGTGTCTGCATTACCAGTAAGCTGTTGGCTGTATAAGGTCACTAGCTCCCTTGAAACCAGGAGTCCAGGGTGAAAGGCCCTTTGATCACTGGCACGGATCTGGGTAGCTCTGAGGCCTCTCTTGGCTCTCAAACATCTAGGCTTTGCTGAGAGATGAGAAACATCTTTATCAGAAACAAGACGCTCCAAACCAGGGCTCTCAGAAGGTATTCCCAGGAAGGTTTGGGCGGTTTTTTGTTTGTTTGTTTTTGATTTTTCTTTAGTGCTGGCCCAAAGCCAGCAGAACACTGCCTCCTCTGGCTCTATAATCAGAAAAGAGAGACCAGAAAAAAGGATGGCTGACATGGAAATCCACTGGCAAACCTATTTCATTCAACCGTTCCACAATGTTTAGGAAGTGCCTAGCACGTGCAACGCTCTGTGCCAGACAATGGAGTACTGGCCGTCATGGGATTTCAGACTGGAATTAATTAAAATCCACACAAATAAACGTAATTCCAAACCGAGTTAAATATGGAAGTGGCATTTTTAATCGTTACACTGCAATTTTTTCCAAGGCAAAAATCAGAAGGAGGCATCCATCATTTCCTGAACTTAATACCTCTCCCGTTCCCCATTTCAAGTCAGATCTATAATAATAGTTAAAGGAAAAGACCTGAAAAACAGGAGCAATTTTATAGTCTAATAATCACATCTCATTCTACCACCTGTCTTTGAAAGCCTTTACAGCTTCAAATAACATTTGCAAGTACAATGATATTTCTCTACTTGTACAATGCACTGTGTAACGAATTTGAAAACACAGGAACTACTTAAGAGAAATATTTAGATTGTGTCTAATTTAAATAGATAGTCCACTGGGCAAGGACTGTGTCTAATTCTATGTTAGGTACAGCACATTGCAAAATGTTGGCACTCAATAAATGTAAAATAATAACAACAGTCTTTTCCCCTTTAAAGTATATAATTACATCTACTCCCTACTGTGCACCAAGCTCAGTGACAGATCTTTTGTTTATTAAATCCACAGCCCTGAAGGCATATAGTACCGCGGTTTCAATACAGCTTCAATGCGAATTGCAGTAAAGTCCTCTCTACTTTAGGTAAAACTTTAAATATCTACAAATCCCCAAAGAACATCTTAATTTAGCCATCCACCATCTATATTACTTAACCAAATGCAGGAAACCTTTTCTAAGTCCCCAAAGTGGAATCCAAACACTAAGTGGGAAATGTGTTCTCAAAGTTAGTTTGGAAATATGTCATGGAATAAAATTACTCTTAGCTAATTTACCATTTCTCTTTCCTAAAAGAAACATGTCAAGCTGCTGAGCAAAGCTCTGAAGGCTTTATGCAGGAAACATTCAATAGGTTCCCATGCTTGTGTTCAAAGTGCGCTATTATCCAAGTAGCCTGAACTGAGGAGGGGAAAAAAAATGACTCATGTACAGCTTTATTTGAGACATTTGCACTACAATGAACGAAGCAAAGCTACAGGTCATGTTAAAAAATATTCCAAAAAGCCACAGCCTCCGAAGCCCCTTCAAGGGGAATTTTGGGCTGGAAAGCACTTTTGCTTCGTTCCATCATTATTTTCTTCTTGTTTCCCGTGTTTGTATTTGAATGCTTGCACTTGAACATTAGTTTCACAATCACCTATTCTACATTTGGTATTGATGAAGTTCAACATATGCTCAGCAATTCACTGCTACTAAAATAAGAAATGCAAATTCAGCTAAGTGTGCTCCAAGTCTAACGTTAAGCTGGGCCCGCGTTCCTTTGTAGTTTTTGTAGAGTATTATCATTAGTAGAGAAGGGTTAATGGCAAAGGCCGGTGATTGTTTAAAAATTCACATTACCAAAGTGGATTACATTGCATCTACTGAGGGGATCAACAATGTAAGCCTACACTAAGCCATTATTGCAGAAACAAAGCTTTCATTTTAAGCCTTTGGAAACAAGCATAAAATGGACAAAAGAAAAAATTCTTCTGATGTAAGAACAAGGCAGGCACTACATGCTTTTCATCCTTACTCAGTTTTAGAGCTGTGATGAATACACACACACACACAAAAAGGACCATCTCCCCCAAAGAACGAATCATTAAATTATAACATATCCACATTTGGGAAAAGTCTTCTTTCTACAGCTAAAAGTCCAACAGAAATCCTTTATTTAAATGTCTTTCCCCTTTTGTTGAGAATCAGTCACAACATGGGGACGTGCATTCTTTAGGATTGTCTCACCATTTGTGCTTTTATCTTCTAATGAGAAGAAGAAGAATGATTTTGAAACATACATTCCTGCAGCCAGTGTCAGACTTTACCCTCTGCAGTAGTAATTCATTACAAACAGTATCCGTATGTGGTAACTAAATGCTAAGCCTCCAGTTACTGACAGCAACAGGGACTGGCCTGGGGCGAAACATTATGCGACAAGTACCATTTTCCACAACACGCTTGGAAGTACTGATATCCCATCTTACAGATGGAGAAACTGAGGCTCCGAGAGCTTACGGAACTCACTCTCCACCACCTACTAAAGCAACGGTGATTCCCGCTCAGGTCTGGACTGAACCTGCAGCTCAGCCACTTCCACTTCCCACCGTGCCTTCAGGCAACAAGAGAAGTTCCTAGAAGTTGAACACTATGTTAATAAATTACTGGTTAAATTCTACAGGAAATTGAAGCCTCTCAAATTTTTTTTTCTTTACAAATGTGAGCTCAACGAAGCGCCTTTTCACTGTATGTAAATTAGCTCTAAATATTCAGTGTCGTCACTGATACCGTGTGATACGTGGAAATAACCTCACGAATTTTAACACCTTAAGCTCGAGGAGACAGTAAACTCTCCTATACTAACTATGTCATCTGTGGCAACTGATTTGACACCTTTATTCTTCCGGAAACGGATGAGAACCTGTAAGTAAAACAAATAGCAACGACCGATTAAATAACAAAGGCCCCCAGCAGTCAAAATACTCCTCGCATTCTGTCCTTGAAGGCCATGCATTCCACACAGAGGAGAAAAACTGCAGGCCCTCCTTCTGGATTTATGAACAGTTCTTTTAAACATGATTCAGCAAACTCGTTATCTGCTTTCCTTGCTCACAATACACTAAAAACAATGAATTAGAAAATAGGAAGAATTCCTAACAATAATGAAAAAGCACAAGTCTGGCCAGAAATAAGAGAACAATGCTATCCAAAAACATTCACAAAAATTAGAAAATGCATAATATACCAATGGTCACGAATGCATAGGTAAATTAAAAAATCCCAGCACTTGTATTACGTGTAGATGTATTACAAAGCTATATATAATAAGATAAAAATATAAACATAAAAATATTGTTTTTTTAAATTTTTGGTGCAAAAAGGTGGTTTTATTAGAAATTTTATTGTTATTCTAAATAACTGTATTAAATATTATATTATATTATTAAATTATATTAGTTATATAAAATATATAATATATAACTTCTATAAAATAAAACTTATAGAAAATATCTAAACTATTTGATGTAATATTTTACATGGTGTAATGCTACATACATTTTGGTTACTATATATTTAAAGATAAATACATAAAAATAAAAAAATAGTAAAAGCCAATATTTTCACACCAAAATCCTAGGAATAACTATCTATTAGGATGCTTTTTTCTACTTAAAATTCTGGACTTAAAGAATGAAATTTCTATTAGATGGAAGTTTTTTAGCAGATGAATCTAAGTGAGGCTTATTAAACTAGAATATGATCCTAAATATATTAGGATCCACCAAGGACAGTGCCCATGATAGCCATTTTGATAGTTACGCCTAAACTGTCTTCTGTATATAATTATTTTTTTATATATCTTCTGCTGGTCCCTCAGTGAGATCACACCTAGCTTCAGTTCCTTCACTAAATTTGTATTTGGTGGTTAGGAATGAAGGGGTTTTGATTTTTCTGAAAAAGTTGATAATAAGTATGTAATAAAACCTTAATCTACGCTAAAGAGAAAAAATTAAGTGAGAAGGAACTGATGACATGTTTATAACCTGAAGAACTGTAAACTCCTTGTAGGTAAAAGACCCATGAATAAATCTTTGTTTCCCCCACAAGGCTTAGCAAGCAATAAACCTTGGAATAACTGAGTGAATGAATGCATAAAGTTCATTATGCCTTGCCCAGCTCACATTTTTGGAGAGTGGGAGGAAACCAGAGGAGTCAACTTTATTATGGGCTCCGTTGCTGTCCTTGTTTGGCTCACTCCTATTACCAAGACAATAAAAGTCAAAACTAAGCAGGAAAATTGTTTCTAGACAAAGGTATGATACAAACAATAGCCCTCAAAGTATTATTTATAATATATATATATAACCATAAGCACTATATAGTATACAATTATATATAACATATAATATGTAATTATATAACATATAATTATATAATATATAATGACATACAATAATATATATCATATAATTATATTTATAACCATAGTAATAAATAAATAGTATATGTAGAATGAGATACACTTACATACATGCATGTGTTAAAAGCCCTTAGAAACAGAGTTCTCAATACATTTCAATTAATGAATGTTGGAAATATTTAGTGAATACCTGCTATGATGCAAAGCATTATAGTAGATTCTATATTAACCTCCACACTGATAAGGGATACACCAACGAAACCCTAAATAGACCATTTTTAATAGCTTGAAATTTTAGTTTTTCTATTTTTTATTTCTTTATTACAACATCCTATATGAAAATGGTAACAACTCATAGAGATCAAAAAGAAGGGTGGTGCCTGGGTGGCTCAGTTGGTTAAGCGTTTGCCTTCAGTTCAGGTCATAATCCCAGGGTCCTGGGATCAAACTGTGTGGGCTCCTTCCTCAGTGGGGAACCATTTCTGCCTCTCCCTCTCTGCTCCTCCACCCCCCTCATGCTCTCTCACGCTCTCTCTCTCAAATAAATAAATAAGATCTTTAAAAAAAAAGGAATCACAAAGAAGTTCAAGTGCCATGATTGTCCATCTCCCATCAACATCCCCCACCATAACCCCCACTTGAGGTAACAAATTGTATAACACTTTGTGTACATTCTTCCCTATCTTTCTCTATGTTCATAAAACATCACCAAATTTGAAATAACCATAATACAGAGAAATATTAATACAAAAATGTGGTCATACTAATAAGTCTGTCACAATCCTACTTGCTTTTCTCACTTCACAATGTATCATAGATATCCATCTAGGTCAATGCTGATAGCTCTAATTCATCATTTTTAATATCGATATAATGCTGCATACTTTGGGTTCCCCATAACTTGCTGAACTACTCCATTATTGATGAAAACTTATGACTTTTTCCATTTTTTGCCCTCACAAACACTGATGAAGACATTTTTCACACACTAATGCACTGGTGTTGAAATGACCCTTTACTGAGTACACTATGTTCACTGCTTATCTTTTTGAACTGATTTATAAGACCTCTTTTTATATGAGAAATAAATAACTCCCATCCTGTGCTTCATTTTCTTCCTTCCATTAGTTTATGGGAACATGCATATAGTGTGAACCAATGAAACAAATAGCCAAGGCTGCTGGAAAGGTTTAAAATAAACATTCGTGACATTGAAGGGAAGTTTGCAATATTCACTTTCTAAAATATTAAGCTCTATAAGGACAGGAGTCTTTGTTTCATTAAATCATGTGTCTCAAGAATCTAGAAACAGAGCTGAAAACTAGCAGGAACTCAGTAAATATCTACATATACATTTATTCAGAAAGATTTTTTGAATAAATATCTATGTGTGTGCATGTGTGAATACACAGTTGACCGTTGAACAACACTGGGGAGTTAGGGATGCCAATCCCTCACACAGTTGAAAATCCACATATAATTCTTAACTCCCCAAAAACTTAACTACTAATAGCCTACTGTTGGCCAGAAGTATTACCAATAACATTGACAGTCGATTAACACATATTTTGTATGTTATATATATTATATACTGTAGTCTCACAATAAAATAAAGTGAAGAAGAGAAAAGGTCACTAAGAAAATCATAAGGGAGAGAAAATACATTTCCAGTACTGTATTCATCGAAAAAAACTCACATCCAAGTGGGGCCCGCAGAGTTCAAATCTGTGTTGGGGTCAACTGTTTATTAACCTCTAAAACTAGAAAATATTTGTTTTCCAAGTGGGAAGGAAGGCTGTTTGTACTTGGACATCATTTAGTGTGTTTAATTTTTACAACATCTTAACATCTCACTTAATCCTAAGAGGCATATATTCTTAGCTCTGTTTTACAGATGAGAAAGTCAAGACTTAGAAAGTTGTACAAGATAACACAGCCAATAAATAAGAGAGCTGAGACATAAATCCAGGTTATTCTGACAACAGAGACAGATACTTTCCACTACGTGATCCTGCCTATCAGCATGGATATCTGACCTGGAGCTGGGAGAAATATGCTTATCATCTAATTTTCAACTTCAATTGCCCTGGGACTGAGAAATAATCTAAGATCTACGAAACCAAGAATAGCATTCTGTTTGTAGTCATAATACATAAAATATTTGTTTTTGTGGCCCTAAAAATAGCTGTAAAAGCATGGCTCTAAAACACTTAAGCAATGAAATGGGCAAATTTAAAAATAAAAAAGAAATAGGAGGCAGAAAGTAATCAGAAGGCAGCTTTCTACAAAAAGCCAAATTTCATCCCAAGAGACTACAGGAGAATGTGATTAACTAAATCAACGTGTTTTAGGAACAAAATCCTGCAACTAGTCCAGAAACACTATCCCAATCACAGAACTGAAAAATCTCTTAATCATGTCAAATGTAACACAATCATATAAAGATTGTCAAATATAGATTTTTAACAGCAAAAGCATAAAGCATTTCAGACTACAAAATAAATTTTAAAATAACTTGAAATAAGACAGATACAAAAAGTTTATTAACCAAGTTGGTGTGCATGTACGTAAATTAAATCTGAATTCTTTACAGGGACACTGCATACATATGTGTATATATATAAAATCTTCAAACTTCTATTAAGTGGCATAATTTAATTTCTACTGAATAAAATTTGATTATCATTGATTGGACTATTTTCTGTAACTCAAGAATGTTCTTATTCATGCAGTGGAATCATTGTTTTTTCTTCTTATTTTTTTAAGTGCTATTTGCTGTAACAATTTCCAGGGATTATTAGTGTTGGCTATCACAAATTAACCTATGTGTTTACAGTTAGCAGATACAGTAAAAAAAATTTCTACAGGCAAAAACTTTTTTGTGTGTGTGTGGTTTTTTTTGTTTTTTTTTTACATTCCAGACTCTGCACCCTTTGTTTAGATCAAAATGCAATTCTCTCAATTAAGAGCAAGCAAAGGCACAAATAATGAATTATGAGCAAAACCACCAGTGGTTATCATGTCCAGGGGTCAGCGGATACAATTACTGCTAAAATGCAATATTGCCATGGAATCATTTGACTAACACTATTGAATGAAAATCCCTCCTACCCAAAAGCCACACAGTTTGCAGTGGCAATCCAAAACCTTAGGCATTATTCTTGGGTTAGGGTTAGAGTTCTTTTCTTTTTTGTCAATCTTGTGTGTGAAACAACAGTGTTAGAAAAAAAGAAAGCTTGGATTAAAGGTTAATGTTAACCACATACATTTTAAATAGTTGAATGGTAACAATCCCCATGCTGAAAATTCAGCATCAAAAGTCATAATCAATTTCTTATAGACAGAACCCCATTAAGATTACTACCAGAATAACAGCTATCAGAAACCAAGAAAACCTGTTATAAATTTGTCATTTGAAGACAGATTAAAATATTAATTATAAGTTCTACTTTAAATAATACTTTTCCCCCTTAATATATATTTTAACTTTATCTAAAACTGTAACATATAATTCTATAAAATTCTATTAATGGAAATTACTCAAGAAAATTGGGAAAATGTTAATGAAAATGATAATCTAAAATAAATTATATTTCTCTGACATACAAGCACTTCTATTTTCAAAGGATATAACACATATCCACAAAATGTTTATAACTTCTCAATGTAAAGTTATGAAGTATATATGAGACAAATAAAAGGCAACTTACCATTTGTTAAATGAGGAACTCATAATATGATTTAATCATGGAAAGAAATGCCTATCTAGTAATATAAAATAAATTATTTCTCATATTTATTCTAATATTTTATCACAAGGGCATTCATTTATTTTTTACGAAATAGTGTCAATTTAATAAACCACTGATGGGAATAAAACTGTAACGTTCTTTCCCAGAAGATATTTCTAGGAGTTTTATGAATGTTTTTATAAAAGTACTTTGTTTCTTTCTTTGTGCTTTTAAGAAACGTTCAAAACAGCAGAGACACATTTATTTTACAGACTACCAGAATTTTAAGTAGAGTCAAATTTGCCGTTTCTAAAATTCAATCATGACAGGACATACCAAACTTTGCTTCTTTGAGCCTTATTTTCTTTTTGACGGAAAGAAGCTGCTGAGATCCTGTTGCCTCAGAGAAGAGAATGTTCCAGAGTCTCACCTCTGGCCTAGCTATCGCAGAACTGACCCCCTCCTTTGCCATCCTTCTTCCAACTTTCTGGTCCAGAAAACTGTGTGTGTTGCGGGGGGAGTGGGGAGAGAAGACAGGATGGCAAGAAACAAAGTCCCCAAGATATTCTGAGGAAGATGAAATTATAAAATCCTTAGTATTTCACTAAAGAATAATTTGCAGTCACACTATCATGTGTGCATGACAGTTTTAGATTGTAATTATTAAACTCTTCTAGGTTCACATTAAAATGCCTAAATAAGTGAGTAACCTAAATTTTCCATACTGTAACTTAAAACCAGACATTTAACACAGTTAGTGGAAACCTAATATCTGATCCTATAAGAAAGAGTTTCATTTTCTTTAAAATAACACTCTGAGAAACTGTTCTGAAAATACAAACTTCTCATGTTGCACACCTAAACTGTCATGGTCATAAAATGAGACTAAATTCTTTAGCTAATCTTGTTCGTGAAATATCTCATGTGCTTTTAGAAAATACCACATTGTGGCTAAACACCATTATTCCATTATGCCTTAAAATAACCAGTGGCTTATAGCAGTAAACAATTCAAATTACATTCCTTGTATTAGAAAGCTAAAGTCATACAGAAACAGAACCGATATTGAAAACCCTGAGAGGGGCGCCTGGGTGGCACAGCGGTTAAGCGTCTGCCTTCGGCTCAGGGCGTGATCCCGGCGTTATGGGATCGAGCCCCACATCAGGCTCCTCTGCTATGAGCCTGCTTCTTCCTCTCCCACTCCCCCTGCTTGTGTTCCCTCTCTCGCTGGCTGTCTCTATCTCTGTCGAATAAATAAATAAAATCTTTAAAAAAAAAAAAAAAAAAAAGAAAACCCTGAGAAACTCAGTATGTTTTCATCTGAGCACCAATTCAAATAAATTATTGGATACACATTTACAGTGACTTAATGGAGTATATTTCAAACAAAACACATTAATTTTGCAAGCAATCAAGCCTCAATATTCTGTATAATTTAGTAAATATTCTACAAAGAATAGTCCATTCTGAGTTATAATACTAAAACACAACAAACAAAAGCTTTCAACCAAACTAGTACTCTTCACTGCCAATAACAGTTTGTAATATAGGTCTGAAAAAAATCTATATAAATTTTAAAAACGTATCGATATGTTTCCATACCAACTTGTATTTAAAATACAATCAGAATGTCCACCTAGAGTGCACCAGATCCTAAAGTAAGATTATTACCTCATTTTTACTTTATAACACTAAATACAATGGAAAGATATTCCACGATTTCATCACACATTCAATAAGTTGCTTTAAATATTTACTTGTAAACATAATATCTGAGGGATAATCTTGTTATAACAGCATGGTTTGAAAATGGGATGATGTAGAATTTCAAGTTCAAAGTTGCTTTCTAATGTCGCAACTTTTCCTATACATCCGCTTTCTGTCAAAATTATCTTAGTATTTTGATGAAGTCCCAATAGTTTATTTTTGTTTTTGCTTCCCCTGTCTCAGGAGACATATCTAGTAAGAGGCTGCTGTGGCCAATGTCAAAGAGGTTATTGCCTGTGTTCTCCTCTAGGATTTTAGTGGTTTCCTGCTTCACATTTAGGTCTTTCATCAATTTTCAGTTAATTTTTGGGATAGTATAAGAAAGTAGTCCAGTTTCATTCTTTTGCATGTTGCTGTTCAGTTTTCCCAACACCATTTGTTAAAGAGACTGTCTTTTCCCATTAGATATTCTTTCCTGCTTTGTCGAAGATGAACTGACCATACAGTTGTGGATTCATTTCTGGGTCTTCTATTCTGTTCCATTGATCTATGTGTCTATTTTTGTGCCAGAACCATATCGTCTTGATGATTACAGCTTTGTAATAGAGCTTAAAGTCCAGAATTGTGATGCCTCCAGCTTTGCTTTTCTTTTTCAAGGTTGCTTTGCCTCCTCAGGGTCTTTCATGGTGTGTGTGTGTGTGCGCGCGTGTGCGTGTGTGTGTGTGTGTGTAATATTACTCAGCCATCAAAAGAACAAAATCTTGCCATTTGCAATGATGTGGTTGGAACTAGAGAGTCTTATGCTAAGCAAAGTAAGTCAGAGAAAGACAAATACCATATGATTTCACTCATATGTGGAACTTAAAAAACAACAAAAAAATGAGCATAGGGAAAAAAAGAGAGAGAGAGGCAAACCAAGGAACAGACTCTTAACTGTTGGTTAACATAAAGAACAAACTGATTTGAATAAAACTGGTTACTAGAGGGGAGGTGGGTGGGGGAGATGGGTTAAACAGGTGATGGGGATGAAGGAGGGCATTTGCTGTGATTAACACTGGGTGTACCTAAGTTTTGAAACTAATATTACACTGTATGTTAACTAACTGGAATTTTAATAAAAACTTTAAAAAATTATCTTAATATAAAATATTGAGTTCAGTTCACAAGGATTTATGGACTACCTATGTGTGTGTGTGTATATATATATATATGTATATGTATATATTATTATGGACTACCTATATTGTGATAGTTTCTGAGAATACAGATAATAAACATATTCCCTTCTTTTGAAGATTTGTTAGTGGAAACCGACTAGAAAATTCAGTTACAGAATGAGGCCAAGTAGAATCAAAGACCTTTCAGGATAATTACACGGGTTTGGGACACAGCACTCTGCAGCCACTGGGGCAAATTCACGGATGGAAAGCATCTCTCTAACAAACAAGACCATTTGGGACCAGTGCAACAATCCAGGGCAACAGTAAACAGGATAGGAAAGGAGGAGAAAGATTCAAGAAATAATTAGTAGTCAAATGGTCAGGGTTGGAGGTTTATTGGTTGAGGGGAAGAGAGTAAAGTCTGAGTCTGACACCCAGATCTGTTGAGGGGACTTTGAGAATGAAGGTGCTGGGAACTGCAAAAGAAAATACAGGGAACTGAGCACATTCTTGACAGGGATGAAGGAGGAGAAGATCAGCGTAGAGAGAGAGAGCTTTATTTGTGCTGGTTGGGTTTGAGTTGCTAATGTTCCATCCAAATTTGTGTGCTATTTTATTTGCATGTGTGAATCTGACGTTTTGGAAGAAAGATTTACATTTTATGGTTCTCAGTTGATGGTAGTAGTTTAAAACTTGAAAACTGGTGAGCTTATACAGAAAGCATGTATAGAATGGGAAAGGAAGAGAGAAAAAAGAAAAATCTGATAAAACTCTGAAGCATGCATGAGGAGATGATGGTAAACCATGTCCAATGTAGCAGATGAAGACTGAGACTGGGTCACTTCATTTGGTAAGTGGGGACTGGGGGAGATTACCAGTGATTTTGGTTTAAAAGGGGCAGAAGTGGTGTGGCAAAGGGCAGAGGTTTCTAACAGTGGATTGAAAAATTAATGAGAAATTAGGTAGTCTATAAAGTAATTAAGTAATTATACCCAGATGTCTACCTGTAGAGTGGAGAGCTATAAGGTTTTAACAAACAGAAAAACACTTGGGGGAAAAAGAGATTTTACTTGCTGTTTCCTTTTTCTTTTCCTAAGGACTGAAGAAGAATCTTGACCATATCCACAGGCAGAGGGAAAAAGGTCATAAAAAGTAGTAAGTTAAAAGTAAAAGAGAAATAGAAATAATTGGTGAGAAAGAAACCAGAGGGCATCGAGGAAAAAGAGAGATTAATTATAAGCAAAAGAGGATACACTGCTCTATTCGAGACAAAAAGTAGAGCTATAAGTATGTGGAGAAGTTTCTAGCCCAGGGAATTCTTACTTGAACACATGCATAGTTTCACTGGTATCTTATTAGAGAACCTTCACTTGTTTATGAAATACGTAAGGATAACTTCACTGTAATAAGAATATTCACTCTTTTGGGGCACCTGGGTGGCTCAGTCGAACGTCTAGCTCCTTTTTAAGATGTATTTATTTGGGGGGGGAAAGGAGAGAGAGAATCTCAAGCAGATTCCCCACTGAGCATGGAGCCCAAAAGCATCAGACTCTTGATTTTGGCTCAGGTCATGATTTCAGGGTTGTGAGATCCAGCCTCCCCACCTCCCCATCAGGCTCCATGCTGGACAAGGAGCCTGCTGAAGATTCTCTCTCTCTCCCTCTCTCTCTGCCCCTCTCCCCCTTTCTTTCCCTCTCTTAAAAAAAAAGAAAGACTATTTACTCTTTTAACTTAAAAAAAAAAGTCAGATAGGACTTCAAACATTATTTCAGTTACAGGCACCACACTACTGATAATTATCCATACTTGAAAACCAAGGCAACAGTTTTATAAACAAGTATGAAAGAAATTTTATATGAAAAATCATATAATTTATAATTTTGAATTAATAATGATAATAATGTTGAATCTTCTGTTAGAAGCCTCAATGTCTTAGGCAGGGCACAAAATTAGACTTATTCTCAAAACTCCCCAAAAATAAGACTCAGTGAAGAATGACAAAATCATTTTTATTTCGTGCTAGTAAATGCAAGAAAATGAAAAGCATGTGAACTTTCTTGCTCTTACAGCATCAGAATTTCACTAAAGTACATAAAAATAAATATATGTATTTATAATTATGCACCTATGTGTGTGTGTGTATATATATACTATATATATATATACTATATATATATACATATATATATGTATACATAGAAACTACTTCATGTGTCAATATAAAGAATATATAGTCTCAGAAACTTAAAACTGCTTTCCCAATATTTCTACAAGGACGCTGATCTGCAGAAAAGTGAAGCCTACACAGAGGCCCATGTTACTAACTCCACTGTCTATGGGCTCTACATCTGTCTGTTCTCCAACCCCCACCACAAGTCTTGAAAGAGTTAATATCCCCATTTTACAAGGGCAGTGACTGAAACTCAAAGAAGTTGGGCTCTCAGTCAAGATCACTTGCGTAGCTAAAAAATGTCAGGGCTGGGATTCGGGTCTTCTATTCGGCTTCAGAGCCCATGCTTTCTTCACCAGGTTGCTTCGTCTCACGTATTTCATGGCTGACCCTGCAAATTCAGGAGAGTACCACTTTGCTATCTAAGCCACAGACTATAACCCTCTGCGCTGTGAGGTGACACAGTCGGTTATCACTGGCCCCTTGCAGCGCGGGGTGATGGCACCTTCCACTCTCTTCTCACTACCTCCAAACTGTGAAGCCAAGTCCACTCCCAGTCCGTGAACTGATCTATTCACGCTGTGCCCTCAGGTTCCCTGACCTTAGACTCCTGCCTCTGCCCGGGCAGCCTTCCTACCTTCTCCACCTGGTGAAGCGCTAATCATCCAAAGCCCCATCACCTCCCACATCCGACCTCCAGCTCTGCACGAGGCGCCATCTCTCACCAGGCAGAGCTAATGGTCCCCTCGCCTTGTACCCATAGGGCACGTTTCAAGCACTTATCACTCAGAATCATAATAATTACTTTAATCTCTCCCCTGCTGGAATGTGAGCCTTTCCAAGACAGAGACAGTATTTTATTCAATGTAGAATCAATAGTGCATAAAGCAGTGTGTGGCCCATAGTAGATAATAAATAACCGTGTGCTATGGAGAGAAAGCACCCTGGGCTCTGGAGGGGGTGGGAGGAGATGTAGGTGGGTCTGAAATGTCACTTCTGTCTCACACCATCTGTGTGAGCTTGGACAGGCTACTGCCTGTGAGCTTCGAGTCCTCATCTGCATGGACATAGGATTACCTCTCTTGAAGAGTTGCTACAACGACTTAAAGAGAACTGACTGTGAAAATTGGAGTCCCTAATACGTAATTAAGTACTTAATAAGTGTAAGTTTCCTGTCCTTTCCCCTCCACCTTCCTGAATTCCTAAATGCAGGATCAGTAAGAGCACATTTACTGATTGAGCAAATGAAGTGACGTGCATTATTGATTGAACAAATCTTACTCAAATATGTAAGAAGAATGCGAAACTCTAGTAGACCAGAAAGATGAATTTCTGGGGTGCCTGGGTGGCACAGCGGTTAGGCGTCTGCCTTCGGCTCAGGTCGTGATCCCGGCGTTATGGGATCGAGCCCCACACCGGGCTCCTCCGCTATGAGCCTGCTTCTTCCTCTCCCACTCCCCCTGCTTGTGTTCCCTCTCTCAGTGGCTGTCTCTATCTCTGTCGAATAAATAAAATCTTTAAAAAAAAAAAAAAGATGAATTTCTGCACAGAATTGACAATCCTATGAGAAAAATAATTTTATTCAAATGATGACTATTTTTTTAATAAGGTAGAAAATTGAGTACTATACGCTAAGTGCATGGACACTGCTATGGGGAATCCGGCGGAGGGGTGCAGCTGCTTGGGTTGGGGAGAAAGCGGAAGTGGTCACCAAACATCTGGAATCTGAAATAAGTTTTGAAGAGGTGACTATAAGTTGGAGTCATGGATATGCAAGAGAGGAAATCCCAGGGAAAAAGGTTCAGCATGAAGAAAGGCACAGAGGTAGGAGAGCAAAGGATTTCCCTAGGAAGGGAGACTGGTTTGGTATGGCTTGCCAAAGCACGAGAAGCATGAGAAAGTGTGTGGGGATAAAGACAAGTTGCAGAGAAAAGAAACCTGCACATGTACTGAAAAATTAAACACCTGATTCATTATCTGGGTACTAATTCTCATGCTTCCTGATTTGAGCCCCTGTACTCCACTTATCAGGATTTTCAAACAAAGTTATACACAAGAGCAAAAGGGAATTAAAACGCAAATTGGTATTATATACTGTGCATGGAAAAGTTCTATTTATAGGAGCAAAGGCTGTTTTTCTAAATGGGTGAGTCTCTTTTACGATTAATGTTGATGATAGGTGACCATTTAGCTTGCAGGATTGTGAGAACAAGAAAAAAATAAGTATGATCAAAGAGACTCTTTTGCATAAGAAATAAAGTAAAAATAAAAAAAAAAAATGCTTCCTGAGAGATGCCAATGTCTTTCTCCACTGACCAGCCCTTCTTTCCCTCTGATTCATTCTCAAAATGTTCTACTGCCCCCTGCTGCTTTAAGTTTCTGCAGTTTAAAACAAAACCAAAATCTTCTCATCATTTTCACTGATTTAACTGATTCTACCATTTTACTGTCTTTCTCCCACCCACCCCCCCTTTGTTTCCATGATGACCAAGATTTTAGGGGCTTGGCTCTTGGCCAATTGAAATTTTAATGGCAATGAGAGTAAAAGAATGATGCAAAACTTGGTAGGAGGAAATTACAGCTTTGAAAGTCTAGCACATGTAAGTAATCCTATGGGGACATCATAACTTATTTAGGACTTGTCAACTGTACATTTTCATCAGGAAATAGTAACCCCAAACACACCATTCGCCTCTCATTTAAATGGAGCCCGAACTTTCGAGCCCAAGTGTATAATCTGTGTGCGTGCTTAGGTTTCCCATACATGGTATTCTGCATATGTTAGATTAAATGAAATACAAAGGATAAGCCTGGCTTATCCTATTTCACTGAAGTTTGTTCATTAATTTCAGCTTCTTAACACGTGCTACAGAACTTAAGTCTTTTTTTCCTTCCGTTGTGATCTAGCTAATTTCAATTCAACAAATACTTTGTCTTCCTTTTTAAGCTCTGTGTGTTTGTGTGTGGTTTGTAGTTCCTGTTACTATACAGTATGTTAGGTCACAAGGATCTATGAGAACCAGAAACAAATAAAAAGGAAAGTCATTTGGAAAGTTCTCAGTCTAACAGTGATCAAACAGCACACCATTATCCTAAATAGGTCTTTCTTTCAATGCTGCATCCAGTAAACAATTTTGAGTACCTGCTATGTGCTAAGATGAAGTAAAAGTGTTGATTCTTCTTCTCAGTTCAGTCTAGTGTACTCGTAAGGGGGCTACACCTCTTGCATTTCTGTTCATAATTAAAGGCATTATAATCCTTTTTGATTCCTCTTTGAGTTACATATTGCTACATAACAAAGCGTCCCAAAAGTTAGGGACTTAAAACAACAATCAACTATCTCTTTAAATTCTGTGGTTCCTGCAGGCAGCTTGTCTGCTTCCGATGGAGTAGCTGGGGTGCTGGGATGGCTGGAAGTGGCTAGGAGTGAAGTTGGGGCTGTGTCTGGGGATCTGGGTGTGTCTCCACACAGCCCTCTCTACATCGGTTCCGGGGTTTCCTCATGGCACGGGAGCTTCTCTCCAAAGGCATACTCGAACCACAAGCATTCCAAGAGGACAATCCCAAAAATGCAAGTGTTCTTCAAGCCTCTGCTTGTATCTCACTTGCTAATGTCTCAATAACCAATGCCAGTCACATGGCCAACCTTAGATTCAACTAAAGGGACTACACGTGGCCATGAACACTGGGAGGGGTGATTCTTCAGGGCCAATAGAACAGTCTACCACAACTTCTCTCCTTCTTTCACCAACAAGTACCTTTGAGTTGTCCTTAGTTCAATCTGCAGTTCTCTTTCTCATTTTCTTTCTTTCATCTTTTTTATTTTAAAGATTTTTACTAATTTTTTGAAAGAGAGAGCACAGAGGGAGAGGGAGAAGCAGACTCCCCACTGAGCAGAGAGCCCAGGGCTCAATCCCAGGACCCTGAGATCATGACCTGAGCCAAAGTCAGACGCTTAACCCACTGAGCCACCCAGGCACCCGCGGCCTTTTTGTTTGTTTGGTAAAATTCTAGCTGGGCTTTTAATAAAGGGTTGAGGGGAGAATAGCAACAATTATTCAATGAGTAAACAAGTGTTGAGAGGTAATGAGGAATATACTGTACTGGGAACCATGTGTGACATGAGACTGAACTCGATTCTTCCTCTACTCTCACAACTAACACCCTACTAACAGATGCCCCCAGTCCCTCAAACCTGCCCTCCTAACTTCCCAGATTTCAACATATCACAACCCTGCTATACATTTTCCATGTTTTCTCCAGCCTACTGGATGAGACCCAAACTCTGTAGCATGTCATGGAAGGTCCCTTTCCAGGTTTATGTCCTACCACTTCTCCTCAGCATTGCCTCTTCCTCCCTTTTTAGGTCTGTATCTTTTTTCCTGCCTTTGCATCTAGTTGGAATGCTCTTCCCCAGTCCTCAGCTCCAGGAACATGTAGTTTTTCTCTTCAGATCCACACTTAAGTACTTTTCTATATGGTCTCCACGAAGACGGAAAGAACAAATCACAAATATATGCCTACACAGGCTGCAAGCATATCTCTAACTTAGTACCAATGCTGTTCTGTGTGGTTTGCACGTTTGTCCTTTCCAGGACTGTAGACTCTGGGGACACTATCTTCACAGTTATACAACCTGGCACTTTCTACTAATGCAGCTTGGTATGTAGGAGGAAAGAAAAAGAAGATCTCTTAATTTCTTTCATTTCTATGAAATGTATTCTCTTTTCTTCACTATCTTCAAAATAAAAATATCACAGTTGTAATTACCTATCAATTTAGGACCTCAGAGTTTCTCTAGGATGAAATGTGCTCTAATGAGAAATGGAGGCTAATAAACTCCTGTTCAGTGAAAGTCAATCAATCAATCAATCAAATGGAAATATAAAAAGCCAGTATACCTGTTTCAATGCCTTATAATAAGCAAGATGGCTGACTTCCAAGGGTGCTGATAAGGTAAGGGTATGCTCTCTAAATCTGCCACTGAAAATGTTTGAATTAAATTCCACATCTTTATTAATAGAACCTAAACAGTGAACCTATATTAAAAGCAGGCCTTATATAGTATAAAACTAAAGTATCCCATAAATGCTAGTTTCATTTTAAATTCATCATGAGGCTATATCCATTGAAGTTTTCAAATGTATATTTGAATTAATGATAAAGTATGTCTCCTATTCAGCTTTAATTGTAATGGAGTTAAAAGATTTCAATAAGTGAAAGGATTTTTAACACAGTCATATAGATGACAATGGAATGTGAATTTATATCATGCAAGCTCCGTTTCACATGGAATCAGATACAAACAATTGGGTAATTCACTCAGCCAGTGAATTCATGGTAAGGTAATAGACTTTACTGGATGATAAATGTTGGCTTTAAAAACACAAGACCTTCTGGGATCAGGCCCCATTTAACATTCCATCTTATTCCCCAATCACTTGCTCTTTTCTCCTGCTCCCTACCCCATCGTATTGCACACGTCATCTCCTCTAGTGGATGTTACACCCCCACCTTAACCTCCTGCTACAAATACAACTCCTTTTTCATGACCCACCTCAGTGTCATCTCCTCCATGTAGCCCTCATGAACCCTCCACCTGTAAATAGAAGCTCTATCGTCAACATCATTCGACTTCAGTACTCTGAAGGTTGGCCACTGTTTTGTATAGGTGTCCTTCCATCCCTCCCTCTGTGTTTTATTTAACTTGAACAGCTCACACTGCCTGGCATGTCGTAGGCACAGGATATATGTTTGATGACTGATCTAACAAATGATTGCACAAAATGAAGTTTGAATCTTGTCTTTCAATTTGAATAGTCACTTACTTAAATCATGAACACTCAATAAAAGGACTGACATTTGTACTGGATATTTTAATTTTAGCTAAGTCTTCATTCATCTACTTTAGAATAAAATATTACAAATGGGAAAGATATAAATTCTAGGATATGAAAAAACATCATAATATGAGTGAAAGCACAATTCTAAAATGTGTCATATGCTTCTGCTCCCTTTGGCAAAATGATGAAAAGAAAGAACTAATCTGCATTTCTCCAGTTCTATTTTTGCCACTTATTAGATATGAAATCTGTAAAATGAGGTCAACAATATCTCCTTTTCTTACCTCACAGATTCCTCATATAAAAATGCATACGAAAATCCCTTCCTTAAGCTAAAATGTAAAGCCCTCCTTTTTTATTGAGTCAAAAAGTTGATGTACAGGGCATTTTTGCATTAGAAATGATTGAGCGCAATGAGCATTTAGCCCAATCACTGTCTAGCATACTTAGGGAGAATTTTCCTTTGAGAAATAAAATATTCATCATTTCTAATTATAAATGGTACTGTTGTCAAGACAACTTTTCTCATGAGGGATAGGATTTTTCTAAAATGGTCTTTTTAAACAATTTTTTAACACTCAATTCTTATTTACAAATGAAAACGCATCATCCTTATTAATATCTCATTACTCAAAAATACTCTCAACAATTTAAAATAAATGTTATTTGAGGAAGGTTTCAATAGAGTTCTCTTCCTTAGCTCTCCTAGGGAATTAGAATTCACGGCATGAGAATTTAACTATGTAGCACTTCAATTAAAAGCAGGGAGTCTGGAACTAATGTTACATAAGTATCAAGCACAATAGAGTTAGCATGCCCCATTAATGCCTGGCCATTGGGGCAAAATGACATCCTGAGGCATGAAGAACAAAAGGGTAATTAGATATAACAGGGATCTCATTTTAGCAAACATGAATCTACACGGCCATTCCTATAAGCATGATTTCACTGCAAAAAGAGGCATTCTTATATTGAAACTTTAAATAGCCAACATGTTTACCTCTTTCTTAAAACTGTAATAAAGATGTATCCAAAATAGTCAATATTCTGAATTATAGAAGTGTGGTGTTACCATTATTCATGCGATCACAATTATAAAATATTTATAATTTTTAAAGGATTATTTATTTGAGAGAGAGAGAGAGAGTCAGCCAGGGGAGGGGCAGAGTGAGATGGAGAGAATCTTCAAGCAGGCTCCCGGCTGAGCATGGAACCTGAGATCATGACCGCAGCTGAGGCCAAGAGTCGGAAAGGTAAGCGACTGAGCCACCCAGATGTCCCTAAAATATTTATAATTTTTAAAGCTCTTCCATACAACTTTGTGAGCAAACACGGCAGGGAGCATCTAATTTAAAACAGGTAAATACACTCTTTGAGGTCCACGGCCAGTAAGAATTCACCCACTTACTCACTCGTTCATCCACCTTTTACAAAGGATCACTATGTGGCCAATACCGTAAGATACATTGACAGAATACAAAGACTAAGGAAACGAATCTTTTAATTAGAAAATCATGTAGCAGACCCAATTTTTTTTAAACTGCAAATTCACCAAGTGTTATTGTATTTTAGTCTCCTAATAGCATAACAATATTTCAATGAAGCTCTAGGCAAGACAAAGGCTAAATTTAAAGGGAAAAAAAAGTTTTATAGGGGAAAATACATGTAAATTTCCTTTTTTGCCTAAATCAAACAATAAGCTGGAGATTTACTTCTCTTGAAATCTAAAAAAGCAATTAATTAGGTATTTAGCACCTAATATACATCTATTATTATGTTCACCACCAAATATACAGGAAATAAGCACCAAAGGTTTTTTATAGCTGAGAACCACAAAGCTGTATATTTGTGTGTGTGTATGTCTAAATTTGAGACAATCCAATTATCATACATTATCACCTATAATATAAAGATATGTAGATAACTACGAAATAAGATTTAAAAAATTATACTTCCACAAAAAATTATAAAACATGTATTTTAAACTGCGAAAACGATGTCCTGCACAATTCCATGTACTTTATCAAGATAAATGTAAATATAAGACCGAAAATTTTTATAATCTCTGAGAATGTTTTATGACAAAACATACCCTACCCTAATTCAAATAAGCAAAACTACTCTACTTTCTTCCATGAGAATAGAACCCAGAACCAAACAATTATGGAAATTCAAAACCACCTTAAATGATTCATTGCAGACGCTGAACTTAATTGAAAATCTTTATTTTAAAGAAAGCAAGGTATGTAGGTTTTTAAAAAGACTCCATATAACAGCATCATGTAATTTTAATTATTTTATAAATTTGGTGAGTTCAAAAAGAAGAAAAATTATTTTCCATCCTTATTAACCTAACCATAATATACTATATCCAAAGGACTTTTGCGAGCATTAAAATGTTCTGTATTTTCTACATTGATTTTTGTGAAAACATTATAAGATTACCTTGAATAAAATAAAAATATCATACATTTGAAAAAAATACCATTTGAAAATAGTGACTTTTTTTTCAGACTTTCCTAGGCATGACCATAATAGATTAATAATTTTAGTATTGCAGATTAAAAGATAACCAGTATAAAATACTGCACCTTTTTTTAATACTGCATCATTTTTAATGAAGAGTATCTGTTTGGGGCTCTGTAAATGTCCAAGGCAAAGAAAGAATTTTTGCTTTGACAAGTGGGCAATAGCAGCAATGCCAAGCAACCTCAAAAGAATATGGAATTGGCTCCCCCTGTTGGGCCTGAAAAGTTCACAGTTTTGGCCATCACATCCTAGTTCTTAAAAAAAAAAAGAAGAAGAAAAGCAAAATGAATGATGTAACAAAATTATCTATGTTTTTTAAATGGATTTTATTTTATTTGTATTCGTATTTGTTTCTAGATAGAAAGAAGTCATGAAAAATCAACATATAGTGACTGAAGAAAATAGGAATTAATTTTCAATTTCGTGAAATAGATAAAATGTCCAAATGAGGTATATAATCTCATAAATGCTAGTGTGTTCTTTCATCATCTAAGAAAAAAATAAAAAACACAGGTCATCCTTTCAACTACATACAAGAAAACAGAACGGTTATTCCTACACTCAAAACGTGGTTTGAGGTAATATTACTGTAATGAAATTTGTATTTACCTTTGTTCATATGTAAAGAACTTTTTTTTAACACTACAACAAAAGCTGATGCACTTACATGTTGACTAACTGAACATAATAATAATGAAAAATAAATAAATTTTTAAAAATGTGTACATTCCTATTGCTCAGAGCAATGCAGAGGTTTATCTCTTGTAAGAAACAGTTACATCTCTAAGGAATGGCTGTCATGATTCAGCCAGTGGGAGGGCTGTCTAGTCTGCCTGCCCAAGCAGGTCTAGTAGGGCCAGAGTGGGAATTCCTGCAGAGCAAAGAAAGTGATACAATCCCTAGTTGCTTATGAACGTGGTGCAGGAGGGGAACCACACTACACAAAGTAGTACAGCCACTGAAATCAATGTGAAGTTACAACTATGTATAACAATTTTATGTTAGTGAAAAAAGGTAAAAATTTACAACCCTAATTTGCAAACAAAATATTTATCAACCTCCCTGACACCGCACTCCTCTGCTCAGTAAAGGCTCTACCAGCAACCTTATGAGGGCTAATGTAAAATACGACAATATTTTTAGGCAAATGAGGCATTTTGAAGGGGGACAGAAGTGAAAAAAATTAAAAATCACAAGTAAGTCTTAAAGACCTTTGATATCCAGCACCATATCAAGACATTTCTTTCATACCCGATTTCCTTTTTCATACTTCATAAATCATTTTTTAACTTTATTTTGTTACTTTTTTTAAAATTTGGTCATTTAGAAAGTTAAGGTTAATAAGCCTTATCAAAATGTCCAGAGCTGCGATGTCTGAGTGGCTCAGTCAGTTGGGCGCCTGCCTTCGGCTCAGGTCACGATCCCAGGACCCTGGGATCAAGTTCCACGTTGGGCTTCCTGCTCAGCGGGGAGCCCGCATCTCCCTCTGCCTGCCCGCCTCTCTCTCTGACAAATAAATAAATAAAATCTTAAAAAAAAAATGTCCAAAGCAATAAAGGGGTCCAAATGCCATGACGTAAGAGTGCATCTGTGAAAGCTGATTGCTTTCCTTTCAAAGAGCTGGTGAGTTAGCACTGTGGGCCCTGCCTTCACCACAGGGTCCCCGGAAGGCTGTGGGATTGCTGATTAAGAAGCACAGAAGGAAGGCACAAATATCAAATAGTTCCTTCTGAAAATTCCTATGGGACCATTTTCTTTCCAGAAAACTGAGAGAAAATACCCATCACTGCTCTCCTTCTTGCACATGTGCCTTTAGGACCCAGCACCCTGGCAAACATTGATACTGTATCTTAGATACATATGGATTAAATAGGCTGTATGCACTGGCCTGGGAACTGAACCAATGTTTACAACATTGTTTCTATGGGAAAACATGTTCCAAATTCTAAATCACTTACAAAGGTTTGGAATATACTGATACAACTTTTTTGGTTGTTGAGAGATACATTCTGAAGACAGGATATACAGATTACAGTTGACTTGGAGTCAATTCATGACAACCTTTTTTTTACCTCCCACTTTTCCTTCTCAGGATGGCAGAGGAATGCAAATGCCATGATTTACACAAGGTATATAATTTTTTGCAACAAGAATACATAAAAATCTCTAGCAACTTTAATCTAATTGCACTATAGCCACCCTACCCTATTTCAGTTAGCCCTATTGACGATTTTGCCTGGGGAATCTCAAAAATGCGATCTTCCAGATTTTGCTGGTTAGCAAACACAGATTTTACTGTACTTGTTTTCTCTTTTATCTGGAATGAATCGTCATCTGCTGGCAAATAGCTCATTTAAAACATCCAAGTTCTTAGCATTCAAGTTGAAGAGGAAAAAAAAAAGAACATTTTGCTTCCAAACTCTGAGGCAGTTATTAGAACATTTAGAAATACAGAATGGTTACGAACGAAAGAATTTCTTCCAAACTTTAACATTCAGGAAAACAAAGTTTCACTTCAGATAAATCCTTTAATTTTGAATTTATTACAAAAAATGTGAACCACATTTGAAGCATCACAATTTATAAGAGCACTAATCCATTTTTATTAACTATTTTGAAATAGTTTATCAAAGTAGGATGTAATAAAGATTTTTTTAAAAAGAAATGAGGATGGGGGCACCTGGGTGGCGCAGTTGGTTAAGTGCCTGACTCTTGGTTTCTGCTCAGGTCATGATCTCAGGGTCCTGATCTCAGGGTCCTGGGATCAATCCCCATTCAGGCTCCAAGGACTCAGCATGGTATCTACTTAAGATTCTCTCTCTCCCTCTGCCTTTGGCCCTCTCCTCCACTCTCATGCGCACGTGCACTCTCTCTCTCCAAAATTAATAAATCTTTTTTAAAATTAAAAAAAAATAAAAAGAAATGAGGACTAAGAAGTGCAGCAAGGAAATGTATGTGAATTTAACATAAAGAAGTGGCAAAAGAAAGCCGTGATCCAAGATAGAAAAAAAAAAAAAAAAAGAATGGCACTCTGAAAATCAAGATATATTAAGAGTAAACCACTTCCAAGGACAATTATAAGAGTTTCTGATTGCTCATAACATAAGGCTGTGGGCACCTGCTGGGCTGTCACCTTTACATTAGCAGACAAGGAAGGGCAATTTCACACTGACCCCAGCAAGTCATAAACAGAAAATTTCAAGGCAGAAATGCTATCCCTTTTATTCACTTTTAGGTGGTTTCAATCTACGTGATGAAATCTGTACTTTGCTTTCCTTTTCAGAGTTTAAATTCAGTTAAACATATTGAAGGAAAATTCCCATTTGTTCACTTCACAGATATTCTACCACTCTGAGGGAGGGCGGTGTGGCTGTGGAAAAGAAAGTGGCGCATTCAGGCAGCCCAAGCACGATGCTGTTTACATCCAGGAAGCCACAACGCATTTAATCAAAATTGGATAGTGGTAACTTCCTGAGGCTTACTCAGTATCTATAGCCCAGCGTCAGGGAATGGAATACAAGGGCACAGTGGGGTTGTTTACACGTCAATCACTTGTCAGTTTCACCAGTGCTCTACAAATACCCCTTGTACTTGGAAACTTTTTTACCAATCGCTGTAATTAGAAATTTTAAACACAGCCATAGACACTTTTTCTCAAACTACTAAATTAAATCACCAGCAGACACAAAAGGAAAGGTAATGCCATGGAAACTATTGTGCAACTGAAAAATTACATTTTTTTCTCTCATTTCCAGTTCAGGTCACTGGTTTACTTTTGGTCTTATCCTCTTTGTTATGCAACATTCCACTCTCCATACCTTTCTTTTCTTTTCTTTTTATAACATTTGACATTAAAAGTAGGTGGAGTAATAAAATAAGCAATAAGTTAACTAATACCTCTGTGTTCAAAGCGAAAGAATATGAACCATATTACCAGTTTATTCTCATAAGCATCACAAGAGGAATTATGGACATTTGTTTGATTTGCTGCCATTTTAGAATATCTACACTATGTAAAAGGTCAGTGGACACAAAATTTTTTGTGTGCTATTTTCCAGACATTTTCTCGGATTGAAGAGGTTTCATGTATGACATGAAACATCATATAAATAAAGTGCAAATGTAGTTTCCTCTAAAAATTCTGCATCAAAGAACATAATCTGAGCACATAAATGTTAACACTTTGTTTAATAATATCTGTCCTTCCTTATTCTCCATTACTTAATTCTCAAAAGTGGTCTATTAAAAAAAGTCAAACCTATAAATTTAAGTAGATTTACTTACAATTACACCTTCTCAACTGAACATAGATTTAAAATTTTTAAAAGAAAAAAGAACATTGTGCACAGGTAGGTATCTGTAGATATCTCCTTAAAATTCTGAAAGTAATATAAGATTTTTTTTTCTTTTTCCTTTATTGAGTTAAAGAGCTTCTCGGGCAGCTCAAATAATTTTCAAGGGGTTTGAGGGAGGACTTAGACGGAACAGGCAATAAATAGAGTTGGACTGACTAGCTATTAAGACAGCTGATGTGTCTTCTGCCCAAGCACAATCCTGAGTAAGGATTTTCCCTAAAAGTCATGTACAAACCAAGTCACCAAAGGAGAGGCAGGTGACGGAACCGGCAAAAGAGATAAAGGGGATTAAGAGGTACAAATGTCCAATTATAAAATAAATAAGTTACAGAGATGAAAAGTACAGCATAGGGAATATAAATAATATGGTAATAATGTTGATGTTATATGGTGCCTACACTCACTGTGGTGAACACTGAGTAAGGCACAGGATTATCAAATCAATATGTTGTACAACTGAAACTAATATAATATTGTATATTAATTATACTTCAATTTAAAAGTAAGTCACTCGCATGAACCGACCTTGATCTAAATTAACGTTAAATTAATATTTTTCCATTGAAACAGAAATTGGAAATTATTTACCCCAGGGGTTTTCAAATTAAGACTGCTGTATACACAGTGTTTCAGAGAGGAGCCTCAGGGAGCTTTCTAAAGTAAGGGTGTCCATATCATCCTTCCTTCAGAGAAATCTTGGTTAATCTATGTTATATGTGGTCATTTTGTATTAGGCTCACTTTGAAATGGAATTCAGGGATAGAAAAAATTAAAATTAGAAACATTTAAAACACACACACACAAAGGAATTTAAGATAAAGGTCTTACACAATTTTCCAATAGTGGGGTAGGGACAGATATGTGGCCCTCCCTGTGTAAGGGCCTTCTGAAGCAGTCACTTCCAACACCAAATTACTTTGCTTGAGCTATCTGTATCTAGCATTTGATTTTTCTCTGAGAGAACACCACTTCGGAGGTTTTAAATTGTGTTTGATGAAGTAGTGACTAGATAACGATTTCTTTCTTCTCTATAACTCAAGTTTCTGCAGCTGATTCTCATATATCATTCAGGACTTTTAACACCCCTGTTTTTCTCTGAATGTCTTTCAGTTTATATTATACTGTCATGTCTCAATATGAAATGTTCTATTTTATGGAAGATATGAATTCCAAACATGGCTTTACCTATTCTAGTGAGGCTAGTCAATTTTAAGCTTTTGTGCCTATAAACTAAGGGATAACAAGCTCCTTCTTTTAAAAATATATATTATTCTATAAAATTGGGTGTGGAGCCTAATGCAGGGCTTGAACTCAAAACTCTGAGATCAAAACTTGAGCTCAGATCAAGAATCAGAAGCTTAACTGACTGAGCCACCCCCCAGGCACCCCTATAACCGCTCCTTCTTAAAACAATGTTACATGTATAAATTGAAAATCCAAGTATTATAGCTTCTTAGAAAAGACAAAGAACATGTGAATTTCCTTTCCCTTCCCTTAGAGCCAAAACTATTAGCCAAAATTAAAAACAAAACAAAACCCTTCTAAGTAAGAATGAAGAGTTTATGAGAGAGAACTTAAACATTTATCCAGTGGCCTCAGGATAAAAACCTCAATGTATGGAACAGGAGACACAATGGAGCTAAGGCCCTTGTATGGTTACCTGGCTTTATACGAACCCAGCACAGCACCATTAATGCATAAGTACTTTAATAAAGACAAAAAAATAATAATAAGCATCATGTACAGTTCCATGAATTTCAGGGAGATGCCTTTAAATAGCAATGAAAACAGTATGAAATGGTAAGAAAAAGAAAGAAAAAGGATCTCGGGCCCTAGCAGGTTTGGACCAAGCAGCATAAAGTCTCAGGAGCCCGGACCCATGAGCCATAGGGAAGGCTCCTCCCCCACAGGCTGTGCAACCCTGGGCAGATCACATCACATTTCTGGCACCTGTTTCTTCTGGCACAGTTTTTAAGGTCCTTTTCAGCATGGGAATTAAATCATCTTTTTATTCTCATTTGAAAAATGAAGGCCCCAGTAATACATCTACACTGCTAGTTCTTTGGACAGCAGAATAAGGGAAACAGGTCTATGTGTCAGGAATAAAGGTAAGAAGTGATTCCAAACCCTGAAACAGCAGGAACGATTCTATTTCATGCTACTGTGAAAACTAATAAAGGGAAGACTCACTAAAGTAGACACAGGGGAATCAGTAGCATCTAACATCAATTACAGGAAGAATTGTCAATTACAGACCCCAACAGAAGAATAAGCAACAGGAAAGAATCATCAATTACAGGAGGCAACAAGGAAAGGTGTATATTGCATCTTCTACAAGAAACGGACTAACACTGCAACTCAGCCTAAGAGAACCCTCCTCTTTCCACCAATTGACTTTCATTCAAAATAACTCCTCCCAACTCCCTTCTTTTTCCTTGGTTTATTGGACTTGCCTATAGTTTTGCCATAGCTTGCCTGTTGCAAACTGCAATTCTCTGTTATTCCTGAATAAATATTTTTTGCTGGTAAAATAACCAGCCATTTTATTTTTAAGATTAATACAACTATAGGTTAAGAACTTCATTTGAGAATTATTAGTACCTCAATCAACATGCTTAGGGAACTGGTTTTCTTTGCTGTTTATATAGCCTTTGTTTAAAATTTTAAAATCTTGTTCTCTACCTATAACCATCATGACTCTACACACAATTTCACTGTAAATACCTCTTTATATGTAATAGCATCACCTTGAATTGGGACTTTGGACTCTGTCATTATTTTTGTGACTGATTCCCAGGCTTCAAGTTTCTCTTGACTTCAATACACAATCCTAATCCTCCCCCAAAACATTACCTTGGTCAGATGGCCCCTGCCTACCAAATAAAGTCTGAATGAGGTCCCTATTAGACTAGTATTTCAGAACTTTAAAATGGTCCCAATTTTTATTTCTTAGATTACCTCTCCCTAGTTCAATACCACAAATATACGAATTTTTTCTTAGTTGATAAACATATCTTTTAACCATTTCAATTGATGCCATTCTCTTCATAAGAATGCTTTTTTTTCTCTCTCTTATGCTTTTGGAAAGTACAGAAATCCATTTAAAATGGAATCCCTGTGTTGCCTTCCTAGATCCTGCAGTCAGAAATGATTTTTACTCTTGAAGAGGCTTGTAGCACCCAAATGACTCAACATTAATCAGGACACTAATGGAACCTGCATCACTGTTTCATTACTCAATCACATAACAGTAGTCAAAAAAGGTTAGGAGTGTGTCATTTCTTCAGGAAATAGATTAGTCCATTAGCCAATCATCTAACCAAGTAGTCACATTTTAACTAGTATAACACAGAGAAGGAACAAACTTTTATTTTACTCGGTAGTCATCACATTAGACCTCATACGATCACTTGTGATTTTATTACTGCTAATAAACAGGAGAAAGGATTCTGTAGTTAATATGTTCGAAACTCAAAAAAATTCTACAAACACGGTCTACTTGGAACTATGCCAGCCACTTCCACATATCCTTATTTCTTTCTTATAGCAAATCTTTGAATTTATTATTACTTTCAACCTACAGAGAAAGAAACTGAAGCTGAGAGTGGTTAATAATTTTGCCCATATCACACATTTTAGAAAGTGGTTGGGCCATGATTCCAGTTCAGATATTCTGACTCCCAGCCTATCTGTCTATTTTATTATTAGAATCCTACCATTTTGCATGAGTATCATGTCCCAGAGGCGGGGACAAAGTAGTTGCTTTATAACAGCAGTTTTAGAGTATGCCAGGGAACGAGGAAGAGAACACTTACCACAAACCACTCATCTGAAAGGGGAACTGGCTAATGAATCTTGAAATTAGTGTATCTGTTTTCCCAGGAAGGAAGATGGGGAGAAGGATGTCAGCGCAGCCCAAAGACAGACTTGAGCCACAATCCACCCATTCTCATCCTCAGCACATGCATAGGAACAGCTGGTAAACATGTGACTCACACGTGCACATACACACACGCACACTGGGGCATGGAACATCCTGGATGTCATTACCCTAAGCTCACTCGTCCCTTTCTTAAGGCATCTGAAAACGACATCAAGAAAACGCTGTAAATCAGCTTGGAAACTAACATGACATTGGAATTATTCATGACATCAAAGTTCTCCGTAATTATTTTGCTCATGTATCACCATTGGTACAATATTTTGAGCACATTACACACCCCCACTTATAGCTTATTCATGTATTTTTAAATTAGTATTACTGTACCAATATGCTGTGTATATATACAATATACTATGAATATTTAAAATATAGACAAAAGTAGAGAGTTTTCAGAATCAGGAAAAAATTTTAAATAGAAATTTAAATAGAAAATTCTAACCTTTCCTTCGTATGCCTAGGGCTATACTATAACATTTAGTGCCACTGTGAATAAATTCTAAAGGACGCCTCCCAGGGGCAGACAGAGCACGACAAGCAGAGGGCAGGCTGGATTTCATCCCCTATTCTCATCAGCCAGGCCTTGCATGCAGTGTCCAATAGGCACCACAATTATAAGATCACTGAAACATGGATTATTTTAAGCAATCCTTGAAGGATGCATGTGCCACACTGAAGACACGGAATTAAATTACAACCGTTTATGAAATGCTTTTTCAGGAATGATTTAGATATCTGGAAAATACCTTGGAAGTGCAAGAAATATATTTAATCTCATTTAGAAAAAAAATCTTTCTGGGCCCTCCCCAAGCCAAGTACTATGCTAAGCACAGGGCGAACATCTCAAGACTATATCCAGTCTATTTTTCAGGTCAACAGAGACACAAATGAGAAAAACAGATGAGTGATGACAGCATTAACAGGGTGCTGGGGCCACCCAGATGAGGGACCCCTGTTCTAGCTTTAGTGAAGTGAAGCCCAGTGAAGGTAAAGTCTAATCAGAGCCTTAAAATAAGAGGGGATAATAAGGAAATGGGGATAAGGATTTCAGGCAGGGAAAACAGTAGCTGTTCCTGAAGACTTTATCATTTTCCAGTATTTAGGTTCTAAATAAGACATATGAAAAACATGAAAAAATAAGGAAGTAAGAAAGGAACACCAACCCCTTTCCTACAAACCGTAAGTGTAATCTTGTGAGAAACACATGAAAATAGGCTGACAAGACAATGTTTGGCGGCATTCATTCAACACATTTATTGAGTACTTACAACATGCCAGACACTGCTAATACTTTAGGGAAACAATAATGAGTAAAATTCCATTCTGTGTTTCCAAGAAGCTCTAGTGAAAAAAAAAAGCATTCATAAAATAATCATACAACACACACATATATTTAAAACCAGGTATCTTTATACTCTGGGGATGTATAAAAAGAAGATTTATCCTAGAGGATCACAGAAGTCTTCCCAGAGGAAGTGATGTTTGAACTGGAATATGAAGATCTCAACAGAACCAAACAGGGATACTATGGGACAATGACCAGGAATAAGAAGGCAGCAGGGGGTGAGTAGGTACAGTGATAGACCTGGGAATGTGCATATGCAAAGGCCCCATGGAAGTGAAAGCAACACATACAGGATTGCAAATGCCTGTACAGCTGTTAACATACAGAGAGGGGAGGAAGGTGAAGAAGGCAGGATGAAGCTAAAGCATGAGGTGCAGCCTGTGCTGGGTCTCACTGGCCCACTAAGAATGGGGGTTTCTATCTTCAGTGCAAGGTCATGAATAAAGAGAGTCCTTCAACCTCTGCAGGTCACATCCCCCAACTTCTCCCCTCCCATCTCTCCTTTCCTTCAACAAATGCTGATCAATCATCTACCACACGTGAGGCACTATCTAAAATGTTGAGGATACAACCATGAAGAAAACAGGATCTCCGTCCTCATGAAGCTCACATTTAGAGAAGAAGGCAGATTTTTAAAAATCTGTAAAATGGCATAAATTATTTCTACATGGCAGGGTTTCTGTGAGGATCCTATGAGATTGCATGATTATATACTTGTAAACTGCTATGTTAAAAAAAATCTTTTATGAGTTTTCTCTTGGATATATTAACTTAGAAGTGGCATGAGACACCTGTGTGTAAAAAGTTGGAAATGGAAATTGGAGTACAGATGAGGCAAAGGTGAAATAAAGAATTTCTAACCAAGAAAATACAACAATAGCAGCTACTTAGAGCAAGCCTGTATTACAGGTCTGGCACTGTACCATCCACAGATTTTATTTTTAATCACCTCAAAAACATGAAAGACAGGTTTTATTATCCTGATGTGAAAATGAAACACAAGAGAATTCAGCAATTCTAAAAGGTTCAGTTTTACACACCTAAACTAAAAGTTGCTAAAAAAGCAATTTTTCTTAACTCCTGTGGTAAAATCAAATGAAAAATTAAAATTTAAGTTCTTAACTGTGGTGCACACTGTTGGCTGCTTCCCCACGTCAGTCAGCACCCCCTCCTCTTTCCTAACAGAATCCTGATCAGATTCAGTCACCTATCCCTCCAAAAGTCCAGAAAGATATCTTAACACATTTAAAACAATCACTCTACGGCATTTCTTTGGCAACTCCTGGTCTAAAGTTACGCACTCCATCTACGTCAGTTCAACTGACTCAAGAAAGGGATAGAGAATCCATTTGATAGTGGGAGAGATATCTCCTCCCCTTCCTGTTTCCCACTTTCTCTTCCTTTTACCTACTTTTTTTTTAAAAGATTTTATTTATTTATTCGACAGAGACAGAGACAGCCAGCGAGAGAGGGAACACAAGCAGGGGGAGTGGGAGAGGAAGAAGCAGGCTCACAGCAGAGGAGCCCGATGTGGGGCTCGATCCCAGAACGCCGGGATCACGCCCCGAGCCAAAGGCAGACGCTTAACCGCTGTGCCACCCAGGCGCCCCCTTACTTCCCCCCCCCCCGTCTCTCTCTCCCATTTGAATATGAATCAGGAAGCATGAAGCCTTGGCTAGCACTGATGGCCCTTTTGAGACCAGGGGCAAAGTCACAGGACAAGTTGACATGAGAATGGAGAAACAGAAAGAAGTTTAAAGCTGTGGCTTGACCTACCTCTGCAATTCCTGCTCTGAGAGGTAATAATTTTCCCTATTTGAAGCCAGATTCAGACACGTGTCAGTTATTTGCAACCAAAAACACATAACTAATCCGTTAATCATGACCACCTATTTTCTATACTTCAATGATTTATGTCTCGTAGCTACATTAAAGAAAACAAGACCTTAGTTTCGAAGAGCTTTTTCTGCAGGCATCCACAATAAGCCAGCCGATGTGAAAGATTATTCTATGTACAGCGTCATCACCCCAGCATTTCAAAAATTTAAATGACATGTTCTAATTTTCAAGCACACTTAACAGGTAAGGAAACCAGGCCAGAAGGATGTTTCCCACCCAGCACACAGCTAAAAGCAAACCAGAGTTTGAACACCATCTTGTCTGCCACCGAAACTTGGCTCTTTTTGCTACAGCATGTTGCTGACTCACATGCCACTTTTTAAAATTCTAAAATAAATTCACACAACATGTTCCTATAATAAATATGATGAAACACTAGAACTGCAAGACTTGTTTACCTGGACATCTACACACGTTGTGCTGTTTAGTTTTTTTTTTTCTTTTTCTTTTTCAAATATGAACTGTTTATTTATTTATTTTTTTTTTTTAAAGATTTTATTTATTTATTTGACAGAGATAGAGACAGCTAGCGAGAGAGGGAACACAAGCAGGGGGAGTGGGAGAGGAAGAAGCAGGCTCATAGCGGAAGAGCCTGACGTGGGGCTCGATCCCAGAACGCCGGGATCACGCCCTGAGCTGAAGGCAGACGCTTAACCGCTCTGCCACCCAGGCGCCCCCAAATATGAACTATTTAAAAATCACATACACTGTTACTGCAGCTTTACTCTTTTTTTCAGACTGAATTTTTCTGTTTCGATGATAGAAATTTGGCCTGGAGGAAAAGAACGAAAAGTCCTCGTTAAGTTTATTTAACAATTATTTAAGGAGACCCTATTATGCACCTAACACTATGGTAGGTGTTTTGGGAAGCAGAGAAATGAGAAAGACTTAGGACCTACCACCAGAAGCTTGAATTCTAGGAGAGAGAGGAGCACACTCATTGTGCTATAAAACAGCTGTTCCATAAAAGTGGCCTAAGAAGGACTGTAAGGCATGGCTGCAAAGGAGCAGGCGCAGATGAAGCTCTCCCCCCAAAAAAGGCCTCACAGAAGCAAGACACATTGGCGTTCATTATACACAGTCCTAAAGTAAGCTCATTTCATCAACAAAGCAGTTCCAACCATGGGCCAGGACCTCAGGTGGTAGTGAGATGAATTAAACATGACCCCTGCTATAACATCCTCTTGAGACATAAGGGTACTACCAGCAAAAAAGCTGATGGGAGACATTTGTCAGGCAGCACAGGACAGGGAACAAACCCTCCGGAGAAGAAGGTTCATCTGTGCTAGCCTAGTGTGTGAGACCTCTAAATGGAGAGTGCTGTTCGCCTGAGGCACTGGGTACATGGGTAACTCTGTGTAATCCTCTGTGAAATCAGGTAGGCCTTCCTGGTGGAGGAGGCATGGTCTGGATCCTAGGTAGTAAACAGAAGTTTGTCTGGGGAAGAAGGCAGAGGAAATATCAGAAGCAAAAGTCCAGAGGCTCAAGGACAGCTAACTTACCTGTGTAACTCTTCAAGTACATAGTATAATAAGAAAGTGCCAGGAAATAAGAGTAATCACGGCAGGAGTTTAGACTACAGACACTTGGTGTTAGTAAAGCTTGAGAGAAAAATAATAGTCCTATTATGTACTAGCCCTCTACCTGCCACTTGGACAAATTACACCATCTTTTGGGTCTCAGTCTTCTCATCTGTAATTTGGTTCATGTTGTTGAAGATCAAATGAGTAACTGTTAATATGAATAAAGTGCTTGGAAGAGAGCTCCCTGGTCATGTACTCAATCTACGAAGAACCTAGCTGGGAGCTACTTAGCTGACTTCAACCCTTCCCTCCTCATCACCGCCTCTCCCTCCAATCGGAAAATACTTATCTTTGTGGAATGAAGGTTGTATTAGAGTAAGGCACCAAAGTCTCTTCATATTTGCTCTATGGCCTGCCTCTGGCAATACACATAAATGTCTCTGTTTAACCTATTCAAAAAAAAAAAAAAAAGAAAAGTGCTTTGATTTGGGGCCAGAAAACTAACAATGGGTAGTAGGTCCCTGAGTAGTTTCTACAAGCTTCAACTAAGTCAAGATTATAGGCAAAACACACTCCCTGGATGCAAACTTCCAAAGTCCGCCTGCTAAATGGTCTATGGGGCCAGGATCAGCAAAGGCTGCAGACTTCTGAGGCTGCCCCTAGACTCGCTCGTGCCCTACACCACAGGCCTGGTCGCTGACTCCCTGGCGCTGCCTTACCCTCCCTCATGTGCTTCCCTGTTGCCCAGATGCCCAACTGAGAGGTCCTGATTCACTGTCTCATAGGCCTGGATTTGCTAAGATAAAATAATGTCCTTTTATGTGCAGGCGCTGTGAATTCCTCCCCACTCCTTAGACGGGGAAAACAATTTAAGTGGAAAGGAATAAATTGCTGGATTTAGTACAGTGACCAAACACAAAAGCCTAATAAAAAGGTCAGAAGTACATGCTCTAGGATGGCAAAGAATTGTGGACGCGCGCTGAATGATGTATGCTCTGCGTTAGCAACTCCTACAAGTATACAAAGTGATGACATTAAAACAGCTGCCTCAGTTGCTTCCTATCATTTCAGCCATTTCAACTTTGTAGCACTCTTGTTTTATTTGCAAGTTAAACAAAATCACACAGGCACACAAATGGGTAAACATACCAGGAAAATAATGATAAATACTATAAAAGACGTAGAGAAATCTTTTTTTCTTCCAGCTTCCATTAATAGGACACTTTATATCACAGTGAGTAAACTGTTACTAAAAGCCACCTACGTATAAGTGCATATCTTTTATTGATATAAGATATAAGAGATATTGATTGAACAAGTTTGCTGTTACTCTCTTTAAACATAAACACTATCAAGGGACAACAAATACAAACATATTAAGAGGTGAAAGCTTCAAATGCTTTCTGAGGCTCATGTGTCATGAAAGACGCCTCCATGGATCCTTCATACTACCTGCACTTTTCCTTCAGCCGATGAGTATTTGAGTGTCCAGATAAGTGAACACCGCTCCGCGGTGAAGAGATGGATGTGCCCAACCCCTCAAGGAGTGTACAACCTAGGGAGGGGATTTTGTGAACAAATGAATATTTGTAATATAAATATCAAACAATTTCTAGAATATACTAGACTTAGCCAAACACTTTTAATTTCCTAGGCTAGAGGTGTGTGAATCAATCACGTTCAAAAGTGAAAACATCGGTGTATTGGAAGGCGGCTAGGGCTTGGTCTTTCACGGCCCCACAGGGAAGGGGCCCCCTCACCAGGCAGGGTGACGGCACGCTGCGAATGGCAGCAGTCCCTGCTTGCAAAGAAGTAAAGCAGAACTCTGGGAACAAGGAGAACTCATGAAGCACGTGAAAAGAAAGAAGGAGAGAACAAGTAGCTTCTAACATGTCTCTCTGCACGGTTCGGCTTCCCATTCTATTACTCGGGTGGTGGAGGAGTGGGGGGAGCATCTCAGCTAAAAACCAGAAAGCAATAATAACACATGATCTTAATAGATGATGGCAAATGTTGGGTAATTTTTCCTCAACCAATTCAAGAAGTGTTTGATTTATGAAAACTATTTAACATCCATTGAACTCTGTGGCAGGTGCATTACATCTTCTAATCCTGTCAAGGACTCTCTGACACTGATGTTCTAATTATCTCCATCTTAAAGAAGAGGATTTTGAGTTAGAGAGGTTAAGTAATGTGTTCCCAGTCACACAGCTAGAAACTTGAAGCTAGGATTCAAATTCTGGCAGACTGTTACAAAGCTTATGTTCACTCATTCAACCAATATTACTTGCATATCTACTACTATTCTCTGCCTTCATGGGACTTGTATTTTAACTGGAAGAGAAAGACGGCCAAATAAGTAAAACATACAATATGATAGTGATGATGGAGCCTAAAGAGAAAAAGAACACGGAAAAGGGGGTTAGGGAACTCAGCTTACTTATGCAGAGGGAACCTAAACTATTACAAAACACATTCTATTTTATGCTTTTAAGAAAATCCAGAGGGGCACCTGGGTGGCACCGCGGTTAAGCGTCTGCCTTTGGCTCAGGGCGTGATCCCGGCGTTATGGGATCGAGCCCCACATCAGGCTCCTCTGCTATGAGCCTGCTTCTTCCTCTCCCACTCCCCCTGCTTGTGTTCCCTCTCTCGCTGGCTGTCTCTCTCTCTGTCAAATAAATAAAATATTTTTTTTAAAAAAGAAAGAAAATCCAGAAAGTAAATGTGTTTGTAAATACTGGATAAGATGTAAATTATTTTATTAAATCCATTTAATATCAGGCTTTGAAGTAGTTTTGTTTTAACCATACCCTGGTATTTTCTTTGAAATCCCTCAATATTTAATTAAGAATTGGCAGTCAAAGCAACATGCCATGGAATTAAGAGAAGGGACCATAATTTTCAGTACAGATCAGAATAAGATCCTATCAGATATATGAAAAAAGCTGTCTTAGGAGATTTATAAAACTATTAATACTTTTTTCCTTTTATTCCTGTATCTAACCCACTATATATCTGAGTTGTTTCATCATTTAACCCTGGAAAGACAGGTTTTTGGAAAGAAATACGGAACCAATGAAACTTTATGTTGATTCAAAGTCCATCGACCATCCACAAGTTGAACCTAAAATACTTTTAAAAACTACTTTTGAAAAGCAGTCATTCCTCAGAAAAACTACAGATTGCTGTTGGCATTGGGATTAATTAGTATAAATGGGGAGGAAAGCATATATATAAACTATATATATAGTATAAATATAAATATATTAAATTAGTATAAATTATACTAATTTATACAATTAGTATCAAAGGAGGAGACCTATAGTCAAATAACTTCGAGAAGCAAATTTTTAAACGTTAAACAGATTTCTTTATTGCATGATGCCTTAGAGATAAACACACAAGTGAACACTCTAGTCACCACAGGGGGCAGGACTTTCACTATTTTCTGACATATTTGACCACAGAATACTTTTCTCTTGGATCACTGGAGAGCACACATTAGGAATCGCTGTTTTGAAATACAGAATCAGTATAGAACTAAACACAAGGCACAAAAGTAACATATGCTTGATAATTGGGGAAAAGAACTATACTTCCAAAACATCTAAACATATAAACCTGAATCATCTAATAAGAATGTAACAAAAGTAAGTACCTTGCAATAGATAGCACACTCATGATGGGGATATAACATTTATTTGGAAATAACATATCTACCTACAGTTTAATAATGTCAGGACACTCAATTGATAAAAACAGACCAGTATGTGGATTCCCTTGTTTTTTAAACCACTTTGCTCTCTTTAAGTTAACATACAGTTTCTAACAAGAAGAAAAAGGAGCTTGTCCGTTTTAAAAACATTCCATTGTATTTATAGGTCTTTTTTGTCCCTCTGTCATACTTAGTTCAAGTTTTTATCAGATTTTTATCCAATATCCCATCTTAGGACAATAGAAAGATGTCTGATAACTCAGAAAAGAACAAAAACTAGTGTTGGTAATAGGTGGGCTTCCCTGAAGACTGAAAAGAATGAAGAAAAATTCTTTCCATACACCCTTAGGTGAAAACTCTTGCCCTGAAATATGATAATTGATATATGTCATGATTTTTCAAGTAATTATTATAACTACAAGTGTTATTCTTGTTCATACAACTTCACTTTTCTAATCACACTATTTGCCGCAGTAATTTCCCAAGTCAACTAAATTCCTGGGGATTACATGGTGGGTGGGGAGAGGAAAAAAGGTATTTCCTTTTATCAAATGTAACTATGTTTCTTTCTCATTCCATCACGTTCCTGTGTAATAACAGAAGAATCCAGGGTGGTCACTTGGAGTACCTGATTAACAACTTTCCTTGAAACTATTAATTAGGTGTGGAATTCATTCCCCTTAAAGACGGTAAGAAAACCACACCAACTCAGAAAGTGAGCTTGCCTTTTGGAAAAAGACTCCAGATTTCAGTTGCCTTCAGAGTTTTCAGGCTCTATACTTTCTATTCTCCTCAAAAGGTCAGGGAAATGTCCAGGGTGCACAGTGCATTTACTGGGCAGAATTATAGAAAATGATGCTTCTTACTCTCAAACCTGTTACAATCCAAAGCTGATAACACAAATATGAACATAGCCTGCATCGACCAATGCCGTTTTTCTCCTTTGATTTGCCTTGTTTGATTTTTAACTCATCCCTTCGTGCTACCATTAGTGATGTTTGAGAGGCGAGATGTTCAATCATATACCACTTCCCTCATACCGAGGGATTACCAGGATAACCACTTAATAATGCATAACCATAAAATCTCCTTTAATCGTTTTTTTTAAACCTAAGCCTTCAAACAATTCACATTTAATACCAAAGCCATGCAAAATGTAAGCAGGCTGTATTTATCTGGAAAAGAAACTGCCTTTATTTTTTAAACTGCTAATAGGGAAGAGAAAAATCTCAAAATCACTCATCCACAATATAATTATCTAATTCCTGGTTTATTACCATGAATAATTCCACCATCACAATTCTTGCCAGTCCTGTGAAGAGTTCCCTTTACACTTTTTGAAAAGAGCTAGAATTATGTGATATATTTTGATCTCCTTCCCTTCTCCCCATTATGTTTGAGCATCCCCTAGAGACCAGGAAGCCTGTGCTAAATTCTGGTGATAGGATGGTGAACACACCAGATGTGGTCACTCTGATCTGACTTACTACATACTTTTATAAGCAAAGAAACTCATCCTCAAAAAAGAAATCAAGGACCTCTACTCAGTACCTGCAGCTAGTGGTGACCCACAGAGCTAGGAATGTTAACTAGGGTACCTTCTGACTTCTGATCCAGTGTTCTCTTCACAACACAATATATATTTCATTCCAAGTTCAAGCTATTGTTAATCTTTTTCAAGCTTAATTTCCATCAAGCATTCAGCTGGAAAGTGCTGATTAAGCAACCTACACTAGGCTAGATCCTATATGTAAAACAAAGACAAACATGAGACAGTGGTCTTTGTTTACACGCACATTAATATTGAAGAATAGTATGTAACCACACATTATAGGACACAGAAAATAACAGCTATTTTAAAAACAAAAATAAAAATAACATGAAATACATAGCATTTACTGTATGGTAAGCATCATACTAAGCCTTATTTATTTAGTGAATAATTTACTCCGTACAGCACTTCCATAGGTAAATTCTATTATCCTTCCATTTTTTACACAAGAGGAAACTGAGGCATGGGGCAGGTAAATGAATGACATTCTCAAGGCTACACATTAAGTGATTCCCTCCTACGCAGTCAATAGTCCACACTCATAACCACTACTCTATAATCAATGATTATTGGGACAGAACTTACTGAAGCAGTTGAGAAGGGTTTCATAAAGGAGGTGAGGCTTATTATATGAACAGGTAAACTATGCAGCTATAAACTGGAGGCAAGAAAGGAGGCCAGAAATGTGCTGAGAACTTCCAGAGAGTAACCACAAAATCTGCTTACCTGGGATATAGCGTGCATGCTTTGATAGCAATGATAAACTTAAAGAAGTAATACAGAGCTAAATTATAATTGGTCTTGAAAGGCAGGCAAGAGAGTTTTATGCAAAAGGGAAGTTAATTTTAACTCACCTAATCCCTGTGGAGTAGGATACAGAGTATTTCTAGGTATCCTATCTCCCAATCTCATTAGATGCAATGGTTCCCACAGAATGACTATCAAATATAGTTGTTACAGCATAATTGTTTGTATTTAGAGCAGATATTCCTATTTTTTAAGAGGCAAACTTGGAGACTTTACCTGCAATAAATCCTAGGGTCTTTCTTTTTAATTACTAGTCAGGGATTCCAAATAACTAATGTATAAAACCGTAAGGCTGACTTTCTTTTTTTTTAATTTACCTTTTTTTTTATTATGTTATGTTAGTCACCATATAGTACTTCATTCGTTTTTGATGTAGTGTTCCATGATTTATTGTTTGCCTGTAACACCGAGTGCTCCTTGCAATATGTGCTCTCCTTAATACCCATCACCAGGCTAGCACTGACTTTCTCAATACAAGAGCGTATCATTGCTTTTTTTTTTTTTAGCATAAAAGCAACATAATTATCTATGTTAAGTGAAATGTCCTAAAACTTCCTTAAATTTATATTCCTCAAGCATTTTGAACATTCGCAAAATTTTTATGTTTTTCTACATCTCATTTATGGCTATCCCCACTTTCCAAACACACACACACACCATAAGCACATAACACCTGTTTGGCTTGGAATAGCTATTAGCATAATGAACTATAACATTTAGAATATACTAGATATCCAGTATGTTAAATAACCAAAATTTGTTACCTCAGTCTTTCTCTTTCATAATTTTTAACTTCTGAGCATTTTGTGTCTTGCAGCTACCTCAATCTAAAGGTGGATCTTTATGGAAGGAAATAAAATTGAAGCAATATTCCTATTGGTCAGTTTTTGTTACTCGAATCTGGGTAGAGAAGGAGCTTTGAGAAGAAAAAGATCGATGTGGGTTAAAAAAAACAAAAACAAAAACAAGGAAAGTTTTGGAGAATGGCTGAAATTTGATAGAAGGAGAACATATAACATTGTAAAAAGCGCCCATACTACGTTCAACAGTATTTTGTGAATGAGAATATAATTCTTGGTTCAAAGCAGGGCTTTCTATTAAGAGATTTTAATAACATTCAATCCTCCATGAATAAATACAGAAAGCAGGTTTTATCCTGAGGCATCTGAATTTAAACTTTTAAAAAAGGGAGAAACATTTTTAGTTTCAGTGTGAATAAAAATAGAGTCCTTAGAAAAACCACACTATAACAGCATGTTTACTTCTGGAAAAATAATGAAAGATTTTACTTTAACAGCAAATAACTGTAAATTTTTTTAAAGTATCATATATTTGAATATGCAGTTGCATATCCAGACAAAATGAAAGGACCAAAGATCTAAATTCTAATAATACTTTTAGAAAAAAACAGTGAGTGAAGGAGCAGCTGCCTTTGGCAGTACATATCATATTTTCCAAATGTTATCAATTTGCCTCAAACCATCCCTTTTAGATAACTTTTTTTAAAAAAGATCAAAAATAAATTAAGGAATTTGATAATATCTAATTTTTTTGTAATTAATGAATTACATCTGAAATTTCATATTAATGGTGTCATTAGTCCTGTCTATACATAATTTTTTTTATCGTGAATATAATAATAAGGGACCTTTTTCCCCACATAGTTTGCTTGCCTGGGACTACATATTTTGACCCCAATTCTTAAAACAATGTAAATACAGCGGTGGCTTAAAAGATGTAAAAATAGGGGAAGGGAGGGAAATCTGAAGGGGGAGAAATTAGAGAGGAAGATGAACCATGAGAGACTATGGACCCCCAGAAACAAACTGAGGGTTTCAGAAGGGAGGAGGATTGGGGGAGGGGTAACAGGGTGATGGGTATTAAGGAGGGCACGTGTTGTGATGAGCACTGAGTGTTATACGTAACTAATGAATCATTGAACACTACATCAAAAACTAATGATACAGCGGCTAACTGAACATAATAAAAAAAACATGTAAAAATACGTATAATTAGTATGCTAAACAGTATTTAAACTTCTTACAAAAAACTAATGGGCAATTTCAAATGTTTTGCAGGAGAAAGTGTAGACTGTAAATTAAATAATATTTAAATGCTACATGTTGACAAAAAAAGTATTTAATTAAGATGTATTTTTAATATATTAGTCTAGAAACCTTTAAATAAGCACACCAGATTTAAAATGTAATTTAAATTAATATTTTAGAAAAAAGGGGTCAAGGTTAAACTGTTTGTCTTCCTTAAAAAGTTTATAATGTCTTTTGTGTCTCTACTTACAAAAAGAAATCTCAATGAAACTTGGATATTAAAACCTCCCAGGAAACCAACAATAAAAGCTGCTAAGAATTTCACAAGTTTTTTTTTTCCTTAGGTGTTAATTAAATGATCATTTAACACTGCAATGTAAACACAACATTTTCATCTCCTGACAGCACAGCCTATTATAAATCCGGGGTAATAAAAGTCTTGGTGTTAACGCTCTGAACCAAGTTCCCACCACACTCTAAGATGCCTTGTCGTGTCTAAGGTTAAGCATCTAGACACAAAACAAAGCTTGCGCCTACTCGACTTCCAGTCCAATTTTCCCATCGCCCAGTGACCTAGGTAACACTTTGAGCAATAAAGAATAAATTTAATTTCTCCAGCATTTTGTGAGGATTAGGAACAATTGTTGGCTTGCAATGACTTTTTATCCTTGGATTCTTTTTCCTCCAGAGCATTCCTCCGGTCCTAAAAGAGAATTCTGATGGTTTAAGACATAGAACAAACAGAACTTTAAATTAGGCTTTTTTCAATCAATTGGAACTGTTGGAGGGGAAGCAATCAACCTTTCTCTGTGCTGTTCTCAGCTATTCACATACTTCAAGCTTTAATCTTTCACTAGTAGAAGAAACCTATCATGACGGGGCAAAGCTATCTTTTCCCATTCTGTTTCCAGACGTATTTATTTCTCTTTTCTTTAAGATTTTTTTTAAACACTTAAATCAAGTTGCCATACTTAGCTGTACACATTTATTTGGGGGAGATTTCAAGAGGCGCAGATGTTCCCTTAATAACATTTCACACAGCCATGTCATACCCTACACTACGGGTGTTGCCACCAACAGGCCTTTTCACTTTTCATTGCTTCCTTCTCTATAATTTAGTTTTTAAGAAAAAAAAAAAACACAAAAAACACTTCTGCCCAAAAGTTCTTACACAGATCAGTTTATCAAATACTTATCACAATTTTTCAACTTCCTACAGAGAATTCAGTGATAGCACTTAACTTGGTTATGGGTAACAGGTAATAAAGAGGATACACACCACATTGCCCCTGCCTGCGAAGCCTATGTACACGTGAAAAGTATTGGAGCTACAATAAAAACAAAACAAAACAAAACAAAAATAGCTTCTGGCTCAGATCTATTTCATTATCAAATATTGTTTAAATCCAAAGTGCTAAACGACTTGCAATTTGCACTTCCTTTTGACATATGTTTAATGTAAAAATGCACTTACGATCACATATGCAGTTTATGTAAAGATGACAGAATGTTCCACAGATCATATCATATTCGCATATTATAAGATCAATGGGTTAATTATCTTAGGTGGTTTTAAAAACTGAAATTTTAATTAGCAATATAAATGTTCTTTAGCAACATATGCAAATCTTTTTGATAATTTTTAGAATAGTTTACCTATAGTTTAAGGAGTTTACGCAGTTTTTCGAACCAATTCGTATTTTTCCTTCATTTATTTAGGAAAAAACATCATTAAGACAACCACCCAAATATGTACACTAACATAGTTTCTGAGTCACAGTCTCTGTTTCTACAGCTAATTCGTTTTATATAGGAATTTTAAAACTACATGAATCATCAACTGGGAGAGGGTAAGAGATCTCATTAAGAACATTCTGGCCTTAATGTACCTTGTGTGGCCAAGGAAGGAGAAACAAAATGATGCAAGTGCACATTTTATGTTAATTTGTAGTGGTAAAAAAAATTAATGTGGCTATGCTTATGTATGTGTTATTACACCAAGAATAATTGCAAGGCAGAGGTGAAACAGAACAAGGAGATTTGCTGACTATCGGCAAGTTGTAAAGACAACTGTGTGACTATTATTTTCATCTTATTTTGCAAGGACGAGATAATAATCATACAATACAATTTCTATCACACAGGAAAGTTGGCAATGTTCTTTTGAATACAGAATATATAGCATTTACTTGAAATATCTCCACGAGGAAAATAAGATCATTCCCAATTTAAAGATAAGGAAACTTGACTCCACAGGTGTCACCTGATTTCCAAAAATAGCAGAGCTGCTAATATCGGAGTAGGTATTTAAACATATGTGCTTTATGTCCCCTCTCTTATGCTATAAATTAATTGATTTCAGTGTCTTAAAGCATAATGCAAATACATTAAAATTAGCTAAATAGAACTAAAATCCTATGGACACTTATTCCTAGAATTATTTAGGTAAACTTCAGTCACCAAATTATAACTTTGAGATTGCAGTGGCAATTTTATGATTTACCACCAAATTTTAAAATACTCCCCTAGTGATGCGTATTGAAAAATGTCTTTTTGACATGGAAACCACAAGCTTAAATTCAGGTGTCAGCCAACACAATCCCTCTTGAGGAATTAAGTTTTAATTTACGTATTACAGGTCAGATGTTAGCAATGGCTGAGGCCACAAATACCACATACCAGCGTCTAGCACGGTCTTCTCCAAATTCAAGTTGGCCTACCATGAGTTCTTGTTGGTGGAGATAAAAACATTTACATTTGGGAAAGCAACCATTTACACAAGTACACTTGCAGGGGAAGGATTCTTGCACTTGATGCAATTATGCTGTGGATCACACACTCACAGAGTATATTCTGTGGGCAGGCAGCCCAGGAAACCCACCAATTTCTACCTTTCTCCAGCAGCAAACCTTCTACCTGTGATCTCTTTGAAATAAAACTATCAACATGGGGCCCGGCAAAAATCTCAAGTACGATGTTAATCTTCATGGCATTTCTAACTTCTAAATCATAGGATTACATGTGGATTTTAAAACAAAATCAAAAGTAAGTCCTACTTAATGTCTTGCCTCTTTTCTTCATGTCAAAGTGGTAATAGCTACTCTGAAGTGTGTTCCGATACCCATATATCAAGTCTTTTGTCTACCTACTTTAAAGCAAACCTGTGGTTATGTCATAGTAATTTTTAAAAAACTATATGGTCTTCCTATATCTCTATTCTTTAAGGCAAGAACAGAGTCCCTTGGACGCAAGGATAATAAGTCATTTCTAAGTTACTGAACAAAGAATGGGACTTGGTGGTTTAAATCACGGAGAGTGAACTTGTCTCTAAGTTTTGTCTCACTTAGGGGAGCTCCTAGTTTTCAAAGGCAGTCTGTTCCCCTTGGCAAAGCGTCGGTATTAACAGCACAGAGAGTGTATCCTTGCCCGAATGGTAACACAGTCACAGCCCACGTGAAGAACTTTCCTCCTCGGCACACCAAGCCCTGCGGCAGCCTCGGCAGCGGAGAGCAGCCTTAGCTATCATGGCAGCTCACTAGATGAGTAATGATGTGGATCCGGCCGGACAACGGTAACCGTAGCAACTGTAACCTGCAATTCCTGCACAACCACTGTCGGATTTATTGTGGCAGGGGCCAAATAGGCCAAGAGTAAAATGGAGCAGGAAACTGGCACCTGACACCTCTAGGAGCCCACCCTTGCATCAGAGCTGGCAGAAATTAATTCAAGAGGAATTTTGACACCAGCTCCGCCGTCGTCCTCCGCGTTTATCCCTGGATGCCAGAATCCTATGAGACTAACTTGCATAGTTTTATAGAAATGGAGTATTATATGCAGTTAACGAATGTTTTGCTTAAGTGAAAAATGGATTCTTTTTATTTTGCTGTGTCTACCAAAACCCTCTAAGGTTTAGGAGACTAAACATTTAATTACCCAAGTTACCCTTTAAGTTTAATTTGGCTCTCCATTATTCATAACGCCTTCCCAGCGTTACTGTTTGCTCATTCACGTTACAAACCCTGAGCCCGACAGAGATTTAATTCAATACATCAAACACTTACTGAGAGGTTTCTAAAGGTCAAGCCTAATACTAGACCCTGGGGACATAAAAACACAAAACAAAACAAAACATGTTTTCATAATAAATGTATGTCAGCATTTATACACATAATCATCGAAGAAGAAAAGTAGGTTAACAACAACTGACAAGTTTACTAGTGGTTGCGTCTGGATGGTGGGATAATGAATAATTTCCACTTCCTCTTTTTTATTTTTCTGAATACAAACATTTTAACGTGAGGATATGTTACTCTCGTAACTATTAAAAACCAAAAACAAACACTAAAGCTCCTTCTATGGGATGAGATGAAAGGGGAAATAAAGAAAACCTCACTGTATATTTGTTATACTTCACAAATGAATTTTTACCATAATAAAACAAAAATTTGTCTTCTAAAAAAAAGGCCCGATTATTATTATCAAAAACAATTTTGAGCATCTGAGATCCTATCTGACAGTCAATGAACCTGACCAATCAAATTAAGCGGTCAAAATCTATTTGTCTCGAGGTAAGTAGTCACTAGGCCATAAAAAGAGTCCTTGAGTTTAAAAATACTATTTATAATGTTAGATAATTTAGAGACTCCAAAGCTCACTGGCGAATAATAAATGCCACTTGTGAACCAGAAATAAAAAGGTTTTATTCAAAGTAGAGAAAATGGATCACTGGGACTCATGCATTTAATTTCATTTGTTAGTTTTGTTTTGTTTTGTTTCAGCAGATACAAGTGAAAAATGAGTTCCTCCAATGTGCCTTGGATACTTAAGCTTATGTTAGAAGTCTGGGTAAATATAATGATACTCAAAGAAATAAACTGAAAACCACAAAACAAATATTTATAACCAAATGCTCGACCGCAGTAGTACCAATGAAATTCCTCTCTAACAAGCCCGGATTAGTAGCTGCAAACTCAAATTGAAAAGTGTGAATCACTCACTGGTAAATCACCCTTAAGGTTACATTTATCAGAAAGATTTGTATATGCTATTCATATATATAATTGCCACTCATAAATTTCCATCAATCACGATCACCCATTTCAAAAGTCACTAAAATCTCAGTCAGTTAACCAGCTCCAGATTGTTTCAAAAATAATTTTCTCCACTCTTAAATTGATAAATAAAAATGCAATGTCGGCTTTGGAGGAGGGGCGAAAGGGAGAATGGCGTATCTACATAAGTTCAGGAAACTGTGGGCTGTCTCCTTTAACCTCCAACCTATGGCCCTTTACTTACACTTTCCATCTGTCAACAAGTGCTTGTAATTTTATTACACTGTCCTGTAGTTTATGCAGAGTTGGTATTACTTTACAGAGTTCTGTTAATGGACTGGATAAATGGTAATGCTATTTAAACTAGTCTCCCGCTCCAACAAACACAGCTGCAACTGTACTACTATTTCTGAGCAAACATCTTGACCTGAACATGTAGTGCTCTCTCAACCCGTCCAAAGAGAAATTGGAGCAGACAGCAAAGGAAAAGCATATTTGGCCGCTAGCAGCAACCAACTGTGTCGAATCATAATTCATATACAGTGTACCCTCTTTTTCTTTTATATTGCATTTAGGGTCCAAAAAAAGCATGTGTGCTTCTTCACCTGGCATCTCATTTTCAGCCAAGAGTCAAATGGTGATTATTCGTTAAAAAGTGCGAAGAAAATCTGCATAAGGTCCAGTGTATCAGACTAGTTTTCATCTAAGTATACGATGATAAAAATCAGACATCAGTAGTATGAACTACACATTAAGTAATCTAGTAAACTTCTTCACTGGTTCTATACTAGGATAAAAAGTATTAAATAAGGGTAAAAGTATTAACTAATACAGTAAGTTAGAAAAAGAAATAGATACTAATGAGAATTATGCAACAACTGATAAAGAGAAAACAAATTATAAATTTGTTTCTTTCATGACTTCTAGATGTGTCTGTCTCTGCTACATTACGTAGCAGGACAATTATGGATTGTTTAACTTGTATATGCAGCAACCAGCCAAATACCTTCCCTGTCCCAACATATTTTCTGTATTATTTATCAGAAATCCTGTAGCCTTTGTTCTGTCACTTATCCTTCTTGTGAAAGGAAGATTCATTTTTCAATGAACATTTTAGAGCACATTTTTGTTTGTAGATTTGTGCACATTTTCCCATCTGTTAGAACATTTGTTTCAGGTGAACTACTAGACACCTGTATCACTTGAAGAAAATCTGAACCTGAATCCTTCCCCTTGGAAATGACACTGGCCAGGCAGTCAGGCTCACAAGCTTTTGTTCCCCTATTTATTAAAGACAGTTAATGGCGGTGGTTTAATGCAATTAATGATCACCATCATAAAAAAGTGGTCACATGTATCTTACAACTTATCCTCTCAAGAGAAGTATTATCGGTAACAATTCACTAAATCTAATTCTGGTGGGACAACAGTGCCTCGACTCAAAAGATTCCTGATGTGAGGAGGCAGAAAAAAATTACACCACTATGTTTCCGCATGTATTTAGTGCTTACGTCAGGTATTAATTCCCAATCAATATTCAACATTAAGCCACCAATCTGTAACTTCGGGAACATCAAAGCATTCAAGTCCCTCTCGCCACTAGCCCTAAGAAATAAAACTTTATCTTCCAAAACTACCCAGAGGAAATTATTTGAGCCAAACAGGTACATCAGAACTCCGAATGCATTTTCTAGGTGCCCATTTTCCCATTTTTTTTTACAAGCTTTTAATTAACTAGAAAACATTGCCTGAGAGTTTTATGGGTTCTGTTTCTTTAATTTACTCCTTGAGGCTATCAGTTCTCTTTCCACGTGGGGGCTTCCTAAAGTTATAAAATCACAACAAAATATAAGAGAAAATTCCGTGTCCACTACGTGATATTGTCAAAGAGGAAAAAATGTTCAACGGAATATAATTTGTTGATAGAGAATCCTGCACTGGATTACACCACCTGAAGCCTCCTAAGAAAATTAACCCAGTTTCCTCTAGACTAAAAATCACATTGTCTTGCTCCTCAGAGACAGTGTAGAAATTAATTTTCCCCACTTTAGCTTAATACTTTTAACTGTAGATGACAGATTTAAATTTAGAAATGTAAATTTCATTTAAATTATATTTTAATAGCTACATAGAAAATGGAAAATTTCCGTTTGGACACTATTAGCAAAGTAGTAGTTTCATATGTCTCATTATACACTAGCCTCGAAGTCAATTCTTCAGTCTCCTCAATCACAAAAACTTAAAGCAGAAAGTAGAATGACTCTTAAAACCATCTCTGTGGCCCTTCGTGGAAACTAAGCAGAAATATTTAAATATAAGTATCAACTTATATACATACATAAAATCTTTATAATAGCCTAGATCCCATTTCCTTGGTCAAAACAGTCCTTAACAGAATTCTTACTTAAAAGTCAATCTTCAGGTTTCTTTCTTTCTTTTTTAATTTACTTAAATTGAGCCAGTTAACCAACAGGGAGCACAAGAAGGAGAAATCCTGCCAGGTGACTTTGGCTATCCTTACAGGAACAGTACCAGGAAGGTCAACTCTAGAGAGGAGATGGGGTGTTAGTCAGCTGGCTGCACATCTGCCGACTGGGACCGTTCTCTCTATAGTGAGTTAAGGCATCAGGAGGACCTAGCAGAGATCCTGGCTACAATGCAGGGAGGGCTCTGAGAGGACAGTCCTCCTACTTCTGAAATTGATAACAACAATATTGAACCAATAGGCTACGATGAAGCCAAGTTCAGAAAAAAGCAATGTGCTCACTTTCCCTAAAACACAAACCTATGGGACATCCCCCCCATCCCGGGGGAATCCGTGCTGAGCAGTTTATTCTGTATATCCCAACAGTTTTGTCACAACATCCACGAACGACAATAATCGTCGTTATTTATTTTTCCAACACTTTGTAGCTTATCTCCCATCTGCACAAAATCATTCATATGGCTGAAAATCTCATTTTAAAAGCTTTCAAAAATGTGTTTTCACTATTACATATTAGGTCAGGGAACAAGCATTCCAGGGAGGAAAAACAGATTCTGCCTAGAACTCACATTACGCTCCTTCCAAAGAAGTACTTCCGTTAACAGTCTATGACATATTTGTTATGAAACCTTCACAGTCATTCCTATGGCAGAGTTAGGAATTCTGGCTTTAAAGGGAACATTTAAGAGGAAATTTACAGCCCTCTTTAAATACCTTATAATAATATTTCCAGACTAATAAACACTACTCCAGTACAGAAACAATGTCAAGAAAGCTGACGTTAAGAACCCTAACTTTACAAGAAAACACTGCCAACTTCCTCTGAAGAGGAAGTACAGTGGCAATTTTCCCCTTCAGAACTTGATCAGAAGTTTCCGTAAAGAAGTAAGGTCAATCTCACCATCATCACATAACCAAGAAAGAATAATACAATTACAATGACACATACATAAACCACTAAATGCTAACCAAATAAAACAACTGGAACCACTGGAAAACCAATCTTAAATTTCCATAAGAAGACAAAAAAAAAGGCAAACTTTTAATCCATTAATCTATCGTGAATAGATTCCAGAAAAGCACAAGGAAACAGATCCAAAATACATTTAATAAAATACAAGGTACTACCCAAAGCAACAATAACTATTTCTGTCTACTTACAGCCTGTACAGCTTCGAAGTCCCAAGAAACAGCAACTCAGGAAACAGCTGAAGGTGATTTCTGTTTAAACGCCTTTTGAGAAAAACAAAAACAAAGCGTATGTTACACAGAAAATACCCAACAATGACTCTGTGATTTGGTCGTGTCATGCCTCATCCTGTATTTCAGGAAAGAAAGAAACGACGTTCAAAAGAATTCAAGCATTGCAAATCAAAAGTCGGTTACACCTTTTGTTACCTGACTCTTTAAAGCAATTTTCCATTACGCTTACTCAGATGATTCCCTCGGCCTAAACCCTAACCTTACGTCCTGTGCAACATCACTCATCCAGAATATACACAATGAAAAAGGATGTCTTGACTCAGACTCTGGTGTCTAGGTTAGGCAATGCTGTATACAGCTCAAATGCCACAGTAAACATTGCCCTAAAATAATTCATGCACTGTCCCAGATGACCTAAATTTTCAGCCAAGGCATTGCGGGGAGATGGAAATTTCAATTTTGTTAGCATCTTGCTTAGTTGTGGAAAAAAGGTGTGAGAAAGCGTCAGCACGATTTGTCCCTATTGGCAAAAGCAGAGGAAAACTGCAAACTCCAAACCTATACCCACGGTTCTTGACCCTTCACTGAAAATAAGGCTGGGTTATAACCAATCGTGGTGGCTAAAAATGTTTAGAAAATGCTTTTTTAAATGTTTACCTGATATGAAGTTAAATTTAGGATTTCCAAAAAAATGTGATTGCAACCCTAACTCAATTAAGCCGTGATGCCATGTAACTAGTTCTTCTGGAGTGTGCACGCTTGTTAAACAGTAGGTAGGTTCTGGTGCCGATGTACTCATCTCCTGATCCCATTCATTTTAAGGGGACAATTTAACATATCAGTAAAAATAAACATCCATCTCCCAAATTTGAATAAAATAATGACAAGCTGATGCAAAAACGCACATTTAAATGATTTATAAGTTGCTATTGCTGTAGATGAGAGTGAGAAGGTCCAGAAAACTAAAGTCACATTGAAGAAACTAGAGGTATTTCTTGAATCTTAAGTATAAATGTTAAGAGGACAGGAAAAGAAGGCATATCAATATTGACATACATAAATGGTCATCAGGTAGGAGCAAAATTATACTTACTTAATCTGCAGAGGGCAGAAATAGCACTAGTGATTATAACTCTTAAGAAAGTAGATGATAAGGGAGGCCTAAGAATTAGAGAATTTCCAAGGCTTGGAAGAAATGGAATGATCTTCCTTGAGAAACTCTCAACTCTTTACTCCACTTATATTCAAGCACAGGCTATGCATTTTGTTTTGTTTTGTTTTCTTTTCCTGCAAAGGACGTAATAAAAAGAAATCCTGCTTTAGGTGAAAAATTGCACCAGGTGAACTCCAGAACTTCTTCCAACTCCAAAATGCCATGAGGCAATGATGAAAACTGTAACTTTTGTTACATAAATTCCTATTATGAAGAAGTCGATCAACTATAGAAACATTCTCAACACTTAATAAAACGCACACTCATAAAAACGTATGCCAAGACAATTAGGGGGAAAATAGTAAAATTAGTGGTGAAAGGGTGGAATTTCTTCCCACTTATGCTAATTTTTATAAATACAGCATATAACAAGGTTAAATTTAAAGTGAAACCAAAAGCTATTACTCATTTATTTTTCTCTGCTGGGCATGGAGAAAGGAAGGAGTACTTCTGAGGAAGGAGTACTTCCAGAATCTACTATTATACAATTTTGATATAATGTAACTTAATTATGACCCTGTCACATTTTTCTCTCAAAAAATAAACTACAAATATTCACAATATTTGTGGCAATTAGAATTCTTCCAGGGAAGCAACTACTCTTGGAAAGACTCCCATTATACAAAGAGCCAATCTCGATTTCCAAAATGGAGACATGGAGTTTCGTAATCTCTTCCAAACCACTGGACTAACAGACATCCTCCAGGATTCTCCAGCCACAACCAGTATGCTCCTTCAAGCCCCTACTCCCTGCTGTTTGGGGAGCTTTCCTTTTGCAGATGGTACTTTCTTACATCTTATGCGAAGCTTCCCTGGTTCCCCTACGCACAGGTAGCCCCTCGCTTGGCTGCATCCCTATACCCCCATAGCATTTGATAAATTAGAGTCCTTAACATTGTATTGTATTTATTCACATACTCATCTTTTTCCTAGTAGACTGTAAGCTCTTCATCTTTGTATCCCTTCCCTTCTTCTCTGGCACTCAGTGGTTTCTTAGGAAATGCTAAATGAGAACATACTTCTCTTTTTGCATTTTGATATAGTTCAGCAAAACGCTGGTATATGCGTTTTACATTCAGCCAGTTTTCCTCTGGGTTGCTTTCTGAGGTTCCTGCCTTAGTTTTTATGCTGCTCTCTAGCTAACCGAAGTCCCACCACCAAACTTGCTTTCATGTGCCCTATTCCGCAACTACTTCCTTTCCCTCCCATCAACCTCCTTCCCCCTACTATCCTCAACAGCATCTAGAAGTTGGAAGGAATCCAGTATGTCTAAACAAATTCAGAGATCCTGAAAAAGTAGATATTTCGGATTGGGTATAAGTAGTGTCTTTTTCTTAATTATGCCTTTCAAGTCCCAGCCATTCTTAATTCACTTCTAAGATGATCACCGTTCTGAGAGGTTTGCATGAATTATCTCACTCCTTCTCCAGAACCAACCCCAAAAGCATGTACTGTTGTTACTGCCATCCTGGAGAGCTCATAGAAAGTACAGCTAAACCCTGAATTCAGGTAGGGTGATTCGAGAACGTATCCTCTGAATCACCTCTATCAAAGAGACACACGCTAAACATTTCTAAACATTAAATCAAAATAATATAATATTGAAATCTTGTACTTCTCATCAATCTTTCCTTGGGAAAAAATAGCTTTATAGAGTCCATTTCTTTAATATCTATGAACGAACCACTTGAAAATAAAACACTTTTTTAAAAAAAATGAACTCGATATTCAGCTCACTGTTTTAAAGATCCGTTTAAAATGCCTGAAGCTTGAGAGAAAAATGAAAATATGTATAAAATAGTTTTCTCTGAATTCAGGTAGTTTATCATTGTTTCATGAAATTATTGTGAATGATCTTAACACTGTCTAAACCAAACAGGAGCATAAGACAGGGTAGTATACTAGAAGGGCAGATAACAAATCATGTGATAACATGCATAGAAAAACAGTACGAAGCTTTTTTCCTATAAGAGTATCAAGACACTTGGGGTTCCTGTTCTTTATCAGTGCTAAGAATAAATGGAAATACAACATTAAAATGAAAGGTGAAACTCTTCCAAAATATTCAGGGAAGCGAAAAATTTTAAAGCAGGGATTTCTTATAAAACGACTGGAAATTAAGTTCTTAAATTAAAGAGGATTTTTTTTTAAATCCAGAATTACTTTAAAGACCACTGAGGTGCAAAACAATTTCTAAACAGAGCTGAAAAATAAGCAACCTAGCTAACATCTTCGAATGACACAGAATGCTTCTTAGTAGCTTTAAGAGGATAGTGCCGTAATAATCCTAATGTAAATGAGTTAAAGAAGCTAAAATCTGATGGTCCCAGGAACAGAAAAACAGCATGCAGTGAATTAAATCTATCTCTGAGTTGGATTTATGTGAGCTAGCCTAAATTGGCTCCCTTAAGCTGACCAGGTGGGTCAGTTCCCCATTGTTCCGAGCGGGGACACTCAATTGTGTCGAAGCAAAGACAGAGTCACATGCAGCCCTTGTACCATCACCAGTTAGATGGAATCTGCCCGCAAGATCTCAGGGCTAACTGAGGTCCTCTGGATGGTAATTCATGACTTCAGAAAGGTGTGTATAAAGTGTGTCTCAAAGACATTTCTTCTTAGGGCAAAGGTGACAGGGATCCCAATAACTGTTTCCTTCGTGTTACAACCATTTTTGAGCGTGACCTTCAGTGGGGGGAAGGATCTTTCTGTGTCACACAAAACACCACTGGCTTCTGAAATGCTGATTCTTAACAACCTCAATTTCAAGGGCAGCCTGAGCATTATCGACAAGCGTTGCTTCAAATTATCTGTCAGCTGCTCCTATTCTTGTCCATTGGTAAAAGTGACAGTCTCTTATTTTTTCAACTTCTACCTGAATTCAAGGACCATGTGCAGCTTTTATCCCAATTCAAAATGTAAAATGGAAACAATTGTTCCTGTTGTTGTCAACGTAAAGTATTTAGGCAGTGTGCCTGGTCTATAATAAGCGTTCAATAAATCTGCCTTCATGAGTTTATCATGTACAATCGCCTATGTCATACAAAAAATGCCTTCTTTTCAGGTAAACTTCTACTCGTGTTTTAAAAAGTTTTTATTCTGACATTTTTAAGGCAAAGATTTTAATGTTTATGTATTATTTATATGGATAAATCAAGCTTATTAGTAAAAATATTGCTTCCTTTTCACTCCCCTTACTTCTTGGCATTTCTCTACATCGTCAGTGCAATTACGAGAAATACCCTAAAACAAAACTTGAAGGAAGTTTTGTACATTCTTCACATCTTTTCTATTGACATATGCCATGAACGATAGTAAATATGAATGTACAGAAGTCCAATTTATTATGTACACATTTTATTAGCTCAATAAAACAATGCCTAAACTGAGCTTTCGAAAAAACAGGAGAGATGTTGAAATGCATGATAACAGTTCTTTAAATGCCAACCATGTGACAAGCATTTTGTGAAACTATATGTACATTATCTTACTTAAACCATGGACTGCTAGTATCATTATCTCTGTTCCAAAGATGAGGAAACAGGTTTGGAAAGATGAGTAATTTGATCAATATCTCATGGTGGAATTGAAACCAAAGGTTTTCTAGTTTTGTGCAGTAACAGTATAATACACAATGGGGTTTATCTGAGGCGTGATTATTGCTAACTCAAAGCAAGAGTTTTCTGATGTCACTCTTACCTAATGTTCTGATTTTAAAAGGAGGTATAGGAGTTTGTATCTGTTTAGAAAGCATAATCAACAGTACAACCAAGGAGCATTCTATCTACAGAATGGAAGGCAACAGCATATAAAACTACAAAGTGCCTAAGCAGAGGGGAGTTGAGCTTCTCTGCACCCCACCTGATGCCAGAAGCTAGAACGGCAGCATATGGTGGGGGGCTCCAGAACTACCCACCTGCATCCAAAGCAGACAGACACTGCAAAGACGACAATCAATACCAAATCATCCCCATTGTTACCAAACTTGTCATTCTGAAAGTGTTCTCACCAATATTGCCTGCAGTCCAGCAGATATAAGTTGCTTTGAAAAAAGAGCAATATATATGAAAGTCTATGCAGAAAAGTCTCTCCTTCCACATAAAGTTGTGAAATTCCGTCTAGCAAGCATAATTCAAGCAGAAAGGTATCCAACAGGAATGAAAGACAGAATTCAATGTAAAATATTTGACATTCACTGCTTCCACAAATACATTGTAACAGTGCAAACTAAAGTACTCATTTCAGAGGAGGTATAAAGGACACAGCATCTAGCAAACACTGTCACAAAGGATGAGCCCAAAACAGATGTGGGAAAAATAAACAGCCTTGCTGCTTCAGAATTTATAAAATGGTCCACAAAGAGCAAACAGGCCTTCTCGCCACTGTTCAACTTCAAGGCCCATAAAAAACGATGCATGAGAAACCCTCTCAAGATGGACTCAATGTTCTGCTAAACTTTCCATAGTGCACGTGCGTTAAAGCCTTCTCTGATCAGTCAGTCAATGTAGCTTAAAATAGTCTGGTATCGCTTATAAATGAGAATAATTCACATTTAACAGATATCACAGATTAAGTGATACACACTTGATCATCTATGGCATTTTTATCTCACGCAGGGTATATACTCGGCCTCTGTAAGTTTGATGTGTTCTCGAAAGACAAATTATATTTCCTAAAAAAGTAACTTCTGTGATTTTAAACTTGGTAGTATAAAGAAGTCAGAGAACAATTCTTTTGAGATGAGCTTGCATTCTTTTCCAAGGAGATTAGCACTGTTGGTTTGCCCTTACTTTAAGAAAAGGAATGTGTTATGTGTTGCCTGTAAACTTGTAGGATTAGTCAGAAGAGGGATTCTCTACATCCTTGATGAACAGGGGATAAGTGGTGCTTTCCTTCAGACCTGTTCCACAAAGTATTCTCTACTTGAACTCATGTGTTGCAACCTACCACGAAAACCCTAAGGCACAGTAATTTCTCCACCTCACACTGGCTGTCACATGCTTATGAATGGTGTGTGTACACAGGGCCACCTTAAAAAAAATAATGTGTCCTTTAGATATCCTCTCCTAGGAATGTCGTGTTTGGCCAAATGTAGGTTCCACTGTAAAGGGATTTAGACTTTTCTAAACAAAAATGAGTGTTGTCTTTATATCGACTCCATAAAAACTTGAAAATGTCTAAGTGGACAGCTTTTTTTCCCAGGAATCCCTACATGGCTTCATCATAATACTTCAGGGTTCATTTTTTAAGCAAAAAAGCATATCAAATGACATAGTAGGCAAAATATAATTTCAAATCTAAGAATACTAAAACTTGGAGAGTTGAAAGCAAAAGAACACCCTTCATGTTATTGTTATGAAAAGAGAAACAGTCCAAACCTCTGCCTGTATCACTACTGCAATTTCCTTATCATAAGGGTATGAGATGACTGTAAAGTTAAACCGAGGCCTAATACCCCAGATTTTCTATGGTATGCTATTGGTTTTCATTAACGTAATTTAGGAATATCAGCATTTTATTTTGCATATAAGTGTTTCACTGCATTTAGGACTTAATGTCCTAACAGTTTTCTGACAACCTTAACCAATTTCAAAACTTTCTCATACTCGTGCTTTTATGTTAGGAAGGAACCCATAAACACAGATGATTTTCACTAGTGGAAACTGAAGTGGCCTGGGTCTCCTTAAAAGGCCATAAAATAGAACTTTAATGACTACAGCATAATCCCATAAACTATAAGTGAGCAACAGAATTTTACACCAGCCCACAAATGTTCTGGGACCCCATGTGATCTTTTTTTTTTTTTTTTTAACCCTCAAAGACATTATGCCCCAGCCAAGAATTACTTTGAATTAACAATTTTCATGGAGACTTTATTGCAGATATACACAGGTATCTTCTCTGAAGGATAAAGGAGTATATGTCATAAGTGTTCCAATTCTTTCTTGTAGTTTATTTGTAGTTTGTTTTCCTTAATTAAATTCCATTGAATTAACTAGTTACTTAACTAAATTAGATTTCAGTTGAACACTTTGATTAAACAAATAGGAGACCTCCTAGTACATCTACATGAGGCACATTTCTCAAGGCTTCATTTTATTCCCAGATAAACAGGTACTACTGGCAACACGGAGTATGGAAATCTGCCACTGCACATGTTAGGTCTGGGAGTATAGTAGGAAATTGTCAAAACAGGAAGTAACGCGTGGTCATGGCATGTAAGTGTGATTAAGACATACTCTTTTTACAGTGATTCATAACCACATTCTGATGATGATCATATTATCTGATGTTTTCCATACAACGGAAAGGAGAGAGGGAGGGAGAATGGAAGGGAGTGTGGAAAGAGGAAGTTTTTTGTTTTCTTTTAGGAGGAAGGTTTTTTAATACCCATCTATTTCTTGACATTTGACTGATAACCCTGTATTTCAATGATTCTTTGAAGTGCAAAAATAAATCTTTCTTTTTGTAGCTATAATGCTTTGATTTACAAATAATGACTTTCTCATTCTATGCTAAAATTAAATTCAACCTAACAACAGCAACAACAGCCTAATCTGTTTCTTACAGTTTAAAAGTTGGATTTCTAAAAGGGCACAGATCTTATCTTCTGTTTTCAGACTTGTCTTCTTTCTCTAGACCAAGCTAAAACTCTATCAACATAAAACAAAAAGAAAAAAAACTTATAACTTCAAAATGTTCACAAAATATCACTTTGGAATTGTTTTATCATTTTAAAATGAAAAATACTTAGAAACATAAATTACACACAAATGAAACTAATATTTTTATTTTTTGTTCTTCACACACAGAATGAAAATTAAGTTACTATAAAGATTATATGAACGGCATTTGTAACATAAGCCTGCATTTATACATCTTTTCATTATTTAGAGTTTGAATTGAAAAATTCATGACTAAATTGCTAAAAATCACAGAAGCTCGCACAGCATCTAATTAGTTAAAAGTTAATTCATTAATCACTTCCTGTTCCTTACATTGTCTCTTGCAACTTTGTGGGAAAAAAAGGCAAATTTTTGTAATGTTGGTGACCACCTACTAAAATAAGAATATATCCCCATAGGCCATAGTAATTTGCTTATGGAACCCTCTGGTTAGGTTTTCTTGCTTTTATTTTTTAAATAATATACTGAATAAAATTTATGGTAGTTTATTTCATGAGAACGTGAATGCGTTCTTTAACAAAACTGCCCTGCCATTTAATGTATTTAAAAAAAAATAAATATTTGAAAAGTGTATCCACAATGTTCCTAAGAAATGGTTTTGAATTCCAGAGTCCCAAGGAGATGAATTGGCTGTCAGATAACAATGTGCTTCCATCAGATGGACTTGGCAGTTGTAAACAAAAGGAATTTTCTCAGCTTTTCCTCACAAATATGAAATATTTGCTTTCGGCCAACAGCTGGGGTGATTTAAAGAAGTCCTGCATATATATTAGTTTTCATTCAAAATTACAAATCCTCCTCCCACTCTGAAACATCTGACTGCATCTTGGTAGAACTGAAAATTGTTCTGAGATGAAGTGACATTCTCAGGGGAAGTAAAAGTCAAAAAATAGTACCTACTTACAACTCTAATCAAATTTCAGATCACAAGCCATCTGGTTAATAATTTTTAGAATAAGTTAATTTGTTCAAATGGTATTTGAAGTGGCTTGAAAAACAGTGAGAAAGTTTGGTCTATTTTAGCATTTCTGAAAATATTTCAAACTACAATACAACCAAAATATAGACTGTGTGAAAAGTCACTGAAATTCCTTCAAATGGATGTTGCTTAAGAATATATATATATATGTTTCCATATGATAGCTAAAAATTGGTCATGAAAAAAGTGTTATGTTTGACTTATAATTTTAAATTATTCATCTTACCGAGTATTTAAATTATATTGATACTTTGTATATAGATGAATTAAAAACACCTTTACAAGATACTCACTAGGAATTCATAAAAGCCTATGAAAAAGATCAAAGTATATTTTCAGAGTATTTTTTATTTACTAAGAGATAGGTTATGAATTTATGAACTTTGTAATGAACTTAACCAAATGTTTACCTTGTTTTTACTTCTCTCTGAAAACTAGCTCAAAGTAGTGACTTTAAATTTATTTTGAATTCCACAGTTATATTCCCTATATTGTAATATTTATCGTGGACAAAATTTTACTGTAAAATAGACACCTCTGGGTTTAATTTTACTTGTGGTGAAAAAAATGGAGCCTATATATTAACAAATATCTTAGAAGTTGACAAGCCATTTTTTTTTTCTGCTTACAGTTACACAGAATTAACTTTTGCCCTTGGGCCCAGTGATTCTGAGTATGTGCTATGCCTAAAATGAACTTCATATTTCATTATTTTAAATAAAATTTTTATTTTTACCTAAAGTGCCTATTAAAACAGGCATGGAAATTGTTGCTCCTTTTAATAGAGCTGTTATTTGCCCTTAAAATGCAAACTTACTAAACTTGGGTTATCAAGACATATGAGACATGGGATTCATACTTCAAATTACAAAGTGTGTAATTTATTTTAATTATTGTAGACAAAAGATTTGTCCTTTGTAGATGCATACTGTAGGTATAAATTAATAATGGCCCTCAAGAAGTATATATCAATGTGTAAGATTTTGTGTCTGAAAAAATAAAATAAATTTTAAAATCTGGAGTCCACATGATCTTCTCGGAAGAAAAAAAAAATCAACGTTAAAATGGCCAGGCTTTGATAATATAATTCTTGCTTCCATTTCTATTAATCTTTAAATTCTTTCTCCAGGAGAAATATTTAGAAAGCTACTATGAAATAATGAAATAAAGTTGTGAATAGCTATTACTAACAATGTTCACCATAAGTGATAAATATCAAAAAGCAAATTTGTATCACTAAGAATTTAAAATGTCTTCAAATGTCACTAATGACACACGAAGCAACATCATGAAAATTAAAATAACTACTAGCAAACTTTTCTTTTCCATAATATACTATAAATGCAAATAAAATCACTACCTTTCTTCCTATAAAAGCAAATAAAACAAACTAGATGGACCATAAGGAAAACATGTACCTCTCTAAGTACCAAAGCAATGGTTATTAGAGGAAATCAATGTCTCAGGAAAGGAAGTCTGTATTTTTTTATCTTTATTAAAAGTTAGTACCATTTGTGCAAAATTCCACAATTTCTAATTGTAAATTAGTCTGAAAAACACTTGTTCGACCTCTTGTTTCTGTAAAATGTTCAAAGACTAAGACATGAAATTGAAGACATGGCCCTTGAAATTCAAGTATTTTTTAAAAATACAGTTATGTCGTCATAACTTTGGAATTAAAAATACTTACAGTCTCTCCAGTTCTTTAAGATCCTGGAATGCTCCTCTTTCAATGGCGCTAATCTTATTCTCCATAAGCTGACTGAAATGCAAAGTATAATAGGGTCTTAATGTTACCACTCCCCATTTGAGCGAGTTTCAGTGCAGCAACTGAAAACTTGTAACCTCTTTCCCTTTATAAAATTAAGCAGTTGCTCTGGTTTGAGATTTAATATCGAATTTAATCATGATATATTTGAGAGAAATCACAGACGACAAACAGCATCCACATCACAAAACTTCGGTAGGAAATACTAATGTAGTTTCTCACAAAATTTACTAGTCAAAACTCAGACCGCCCAACTATAGTTTATCCTGAAAAGCAGCAACCCCATGACACTGCAGTTTTGATAGCTTCTTTTTGGCAAAGTGATTTTGGAGTGAGTTCTTAACGGAAAGAATCAATGTACAGCATGTCACCATACAAATACTTTAATTCACTTCTGGATATACATCAGAAATTGAAAGATTTCATAATGGTCAAAATGGGTCCTTTAAAAGATCAACACCCAACACACAGTAATCAAAACTATATACTCATTGCAATGTAAATATTTACAAATCTGTGGGTAAAAACAGTTTTACATTACATTGAAACCCCAGGGAGGGTTCCCTCACAACAAATTTTACCCACTAATTAGAGAAGTAATCATATTGTAACAATATCATAAAAACAGCAAAGATGTAAAATACAAGAAACAATTCAAAATATGACTGACCAGTGTATTTTCACAGAGAAACATTTCCCATCAAAAACTGCAGGAAAGTTGGACTGCTTGATTTTAATGTTCAAAATTACATCTAAGTGTTGTTTGCTAGAAAAGTCTTTTATATTAGCAATAATAAAATGCAGACCCACTTAAATTCTTTCTAGTTAATCTCAAATCCTAAAAGTGTATCAAATGTCTCACATTACTTATTCATATTGTGAAAGCAATTATTCTACACGTTTATATGCATAAGGCACTTAGGGTATGCTACAGCAAACATTTGAGGTCATTTCTATAATACTGTTTCAATGGCAAGCATCCAGCCTAAAATAAAAGCCTACATTTTCATCAAAAGCTGTAATACAATGATAAACCAAAAAAAGAAAGGAAGCCAAGACCTTTTAAAATTTTATGTTTCTGTCATTGGCACAGTTTTTCAATCTGAGACCAGTAACAATACAAAATATGCAACCTTAAGAACAAAAGTAAAATCTTCAAAATACAAGAGAACATACTTACAGAACTCTTAGGTGTCGAAGACCAGCAAAATCTGTCTTGGTAATCCGTGTGATGTTATTTCCATTCAAATCCCTAAGACAAAACAAGAAAATGAAAGTTCCATTTTATTCCTATCAACATCTTGTTAAACAAAGAAAAATAAAAAACTTAGTAAGAACTTTAAGGCGAAAGATCGGTCCCAATCTCTAAAGTAGTTTACAAAGTAAAAGACAGAAAGAAGTAGTAAGCTTTGAAATATGTATATATTTTTAATGATTCTTCGCAAGTTTATGAGTCCCTGCTTACTGGCATCTGACAAGAACACGAAGTGATTAGGTTATCAGAAGTCCTCTTTTGTGTCTGTATGGGAGTGCTTTCAATTTTTGTTTTTATGAGGATGTGTACATTAATTTCACAGGTATTCTGCTAATTTAACTATTAATGTTAGGCACACCCCGAAAAAGTTCCCCTCAGGAAGTTAAGAACAATAATTTTCTAATACTACCCCGGAAGACATTTTTTAAAATTCAGAACCCTATCCTTAGGTGGCATGGGGGCTAAACTTCCTAAGGCAAAGAAAAAAGTTAGAGGGCCATCAAAAGAACTGCACTTCAAAGACTTGCATTTGTAGGCATTTACCTTCCAACAATTCTATGTTTGTATGAAAACTAAACTCTTCATTTGCAGCTCGGGGAACCCCGCTGTGATGGTAAAGTCAAAACTATGAGCGGGGGTAATAATGGAAATAGATTCAGGCCCTGACATTTTTGTTCGGATTTCAGCACCACGTTTGCTTCAAGTCACCACCCCCTTTTCTGGCATCTTAGGTCAAGATCTAAACTTGCCCTGGTTCCAGTCATTTCAAGTAAAACCAGGCTTTGCTGCGGTTTGAATGTTCGCCTTTACGGAAGTAAGTTTTCTCTTACCCCTAAGTTGAAAACATCATGTTGGAAATCTGTGCGCAAAGTGCTTATTTTGTCAATGATATAATTCTATAAGCTAGCACTGAGTAAACTATTTTCTGAAAACTTTATTGATCCCTCATTGGGATATTTTTTTTCAAGGACCCCAAAACTCAATATTTTGTTCTGAGTGCATTCCCTTTTTGTTGAGTAAGACGTGTTAAGTGCCTAAACTTTAAACTGTTTTTGAATAGCACGAAATGACAAGTGCTAGCCAGAATTCTGCATTACTTTCTCCCCAACCCACTCTCCATGCCGAGCAAAGTACCACCAAGTTGTTCCTACAATTGCTGGGGTCTTTTACGGGCTATTTGACATAACGTGAATCCCTACCCGCAACCCCCGCCCCAGACAAACGTGGTAGATCACATTTTGACAAGACACCCTTGGTAGGGCCCCAACTAGCCCAGCACTGTGGGCCCTGGAAGGAGGGAGGAGAAGTGGGGGGCAGGCCAGTGAGGCTGGGGGAGCCATTTGCAAAGGAAGAAAGGGCTCAACTCTGGCCTTTAAGCTGAGAGCGAGGGAATTGGGTTAGATAAGAGCGACTCGAGGAGCTGCGGGCCGCGCGGGTGGAGACGTGCGGGTCCCTCCGCGGCGCGCAACCCTCACACCCGGAGGGGCGCGCTTACCCCCGCCGCCCTGGCCCTGCGCTCGCCCGGCCCACGCGCAAGGGTGAGTGGAGCGCGCCCAGGGCGCTAGGGCAGCGCGGGGCGGCGGCCTCGGCGTTCACAAAGGGAATGGCCTCCATGCTCCACTTCCCTGAACTCGGGAAGTGCCCCACAAGGAGCGCGTGGGCCGTCAACACCGGGTCTGCGATTACTTCTTCATTAGAGATTAGCAGAGACAGGGAGGCGGGGATGTCTGCGGGCAGCAGAGCGCGAAAAAGGGGAGGAAGGAGAACTGCGGCCACGTGAATGGGCGCAGAAACTGCCAGAAAGGTGTGCGGGGGGCCCAAGGGCTCAACAGGAAGGGCCGGGGGGGGGGGGGGGGCAGCGGAGGGAGGGCCACGGGGTCGCTGGAGCAGTCGGATCCCGCTCGGCAGGTTCGGGTTAGAGAGCCAGCCCTAACTTCGCCTACACGTTGGGAAAAGGTCCTCCTCTTCAGTCACTGGTTTGGACAGGTCTCCTGGGGCCCGCCGCCGCCGCCTCCTCCCTGGGGACGTGGGGGGCGGGGGAAAGTCGCGGGGGCGGCATGCGGCGACCGACCGAGCTGCCTAAGTCCTGGGGCATCCTTCCCTCGGAGGCCTGCAGAAGCGCCCCCTGGGCGGACCCTGTCGCCTCACGACCCCTACTCCCCGCCCTCCGTCCCCAGGAGGGTGACACTAAGCCGGGGAGGGTAGATTTCTCCCTTCTGAGTACCCCCGCCAATGTCTCCCCGCTCCACCCCGCGGCGACAAAAGCTGGGATTTGGCCCTGAAACCGACCCACCAGTGTTGGCAACCGCAAGGTGACTCCGTTTAGAGAGTCTGGGGAACAAAGTCGCGTCTCCCTTGCGCCAGGCACTAGCGAGTACTTGTCCCCATGTCCCCGGCTCTCCAAGCCCCAGAGAAGTCGCCTGCCCTCGGATGCAAGTGGCTGGACAAGAGTGGGAAGAAGGGACCAAGCGCAGTTGCCAGTGGGCCCGCCCCTCCTTGGGCAGCGGCCCCTCCCTGTACAGCGCCCTCCTGTCCTTCGCCCTCCCAGAGAGTTCTAGCCCAGGATGCGCGTGCAGGAGAGCTACCCAGGCACAGGTCCCTGTGCCGCTTGATCCCTCCAGTCTCGAGGACGGGGATGGGCGACGCAGTATGGGGGTGAGGGGTGGAAGATCCCATACTCACAGTCTCTCAGTGTTGCGGGGGATATTCCTGGGCACGCTGCGCAGCGCCAGCCCGTGACAGTCCACTGTGCTGCCCGAGCAGGAGCACTGCGCCGGGCACGCCTGCGGCGCCACCTCGTTCAGGATCACCAGCACTAACCCCAGCGACAGGGACAGCGTCTGCCAACCGACGCCGCACATCTTCCCCCGCCGCCTCCTCGCTCGCCGGCGCCGGGGGTTCCTCTTTAGCTCGTTGCTCCGCGTGAATCGCGCTGTGTCTGAGGCCCAGTATCTGGCGCGGGACTAGGAACCCAGAGTGTCCGGGTAAATGTACACAAAATAATATGGAAGTAACAGTAATAATATTCAGGGCAGTAGAGCTGACACAGGTACGCGCCTCCCACCTCCCCTCCACCCTCCTCCAGCAGGGCAGGCACTCCTCGGGCAACTTTAGGTCCTGAAGATCAATCGGACAGGCCAAGGCTACAAGGAGACCCCAAAGCTGCGGGGAGGAGATCACTCGTCGTCTGTCTCAGAAAGATCAACTTGGCGGTAAAGGAGCTGGGTCTTCTAACGTCCGTCAAGATGCAGGGGCCGGTTGCGCGGAAAAGGGAGTGCTCGGATTCCACTGACCCCTTCTGCAAATCCGATTCCAGTGGGGAGGCTAGGAGACAGAAGAGAGGTGCTCAACAGAAATGGTGGCCTCGATCAAAGTGTGCTCTCGGAAGCTAGAAGGCGCAAGAACCCAGCGGGCCGGGAGCGGAGCGCGTCGGGCTACTGGGCATGGCGCGCGGGGGCGCGGGGCGGGGGCGCAGCCAGGGGGGCGCCGGGCGGCGCTGCGGGGCTCCGGCGCGGCTCACTCCCGCGGCCTTCCGACAGCCTGCGGCTCTTGCGCAGCCTGGACAGGTCCTCGCCGTCTCCCGACAGCCGACAGCGGTTTGCAAACACACATGCACTTCGCCGAAGGATGTCTCGGCAATCCCGCCTCCCGCCCGGCGTCCTTGGCGACGCTCCGCACCAGGGCCTTCCCCGAGGTCACGCAGAAAAGACAAAAGGGCAATGGGGCCGACGCAGCCGGCAGCAATATCCACTAGTCACCACCCCGACAGAGGAAATCCAAGAGGCCAAGTTGAGGACCAGAGCTCCTCCGAACACTGAGTCGGGGCTGGCTGGTAGGCAGACCAGGAGTGCAAAGGCCAAGGTGGAGGTGTCCGCGTCTTGGGTCCTGCCGGGGAGTCCTGGGGGATGACGAGGTGGCAGTGGACCGGTGGGATCCGCTACTCCGAGGAGAGCCCAGGAGGCGACTGAATGGCAGTCCTGTGTGCGCGCGTGTGTCAGCCCCTCGCGTCTCCCGGATGCGCCGCAGCTCCGCAGCAGACACCTGATGGCAAAGGTGGACGAAACCAGAGCAGGCTCCTAGGCGGACGCAGCCCCTTGGCCGCCCCCGACAGCCGCCCGCAAGTGGGCCCTCCTTCTCAAAGTGCAGGAACTTTTCCCAGGCTTTGAATCCCGTCCCCCACGGCCACGGTGGCAGTCTTCCCGCCGACGTCGCGACGCCGCCCGGCTCCTGGTGCTGCACCTGACTCGGCGGCCGCAGTCCCGAGCAGCCAGTCTCCTTCCAGCCCCTTCCCCTCTCCTGACTGCTTTCCGCGCCTCCTTCTTCAGGGAGGGAAGTGGCGGAGAGGGAAAGCGGCGACAGGCAGCGGGGACTCGGTGGCTCTGCTGGCTCCCGAGCTCCTGGCAAGTGTCTAAACAATAGGACGGACGCAGCAGCCCTAGTCTCGCTCGGCTGCGGGAAGGTGGGTTGTTGTTGTAACTGGAGTTGTTCGCTCGGGCTGCCTGGCGCTGAGCGCAGCCAAACAAAAACCCGACCCGCGCCTCTGGAGCCGGCTTCAGGCCCCCGGATGCTTCCCTTTCTCTTCAGCACTCCCGCCGTGCCCGGAAAGCTCGGCAGCTCCCGCCTGCGCCCGGGAGCCACGGCGCTCCCATCACTCGCTGCTGCCGCCGCCGCCGCCTTTTTTAACCACCGTCTGCGGCAGCCACCGCCGCCACCACCGCCGCTGGCAGCCTCCGCGGTGAGCGCGCTCCCCAAATAAATAACCCCAAGTCAGAAGTTAAGCCGGCGCCGGCCTTATATACCCAGCGGAGCCCCCACCCCTCGGCCCCGCCCCGCGCCGCCCGGCACCGCCCACTGGCTGCGCGCGGGGCGCCCGCACCTCGCCGGGGAGAGGTGAGGCCCGGGCTGCCAGCGGCCAGGCGGAGGCGGCGGCGGGCGGCGCGTTCCCGCGCGCCCTGGCTCGCGCCTTCGCTCCCACGCCCGGACAAAGTTTGCCGGAGGAAGGAGGTTCCCGGGCCTCCGCCCCCAGCTCCGGGGCCCGGGAGGTGCCCCAGGCTCCGAGCTGGTTGTTCTCGGCGGAGGAACGGCGAGAGGGCGGCTTTGAACGCGACTCATAAATAAATAGCGCTGTTAGTGCTTTTGCTGCAGCTTTAGCCACGCGATCCTGAGGGGCTGCTCAGTGTGTTTGCTGCGCAGCAAGAGAGAGACCGAGAGATTATGATTAAAAAAAAAATACCGAAATAGATCTGCCTGCGCTCACAGACACACACATGTGTATTTTTGGGAGCTTAAAAGTTCAGAGTTTTTGCAAGTTTTCCAGCCTTCTCGCCAGCCTTCCCATCTCTGAGCCACCCCCTTCCGTTTAACCCTTTCTGTATAGTCACACACTTAACACCAGGCTCAGTTGACGTCTTGGGTATACAATATGCTTCCAAAACCCTAAGGGCTTGAATGTGTGTGATTTTACTCTCTTAGGAGGGAAAACTAAATCCCTAGCAACGCACATTGTAACCAGAAGGTTTCCTTTATTTAGGGGAAGATCTGGATTCCCCCCCCACCACTATATTTTGAAGGAGAATTTCCTTGTTTCTTCTTGCCTTTTTAGTGTGATGTGTGTCTGGCAACTGCTACAACCCTCCTGGTCCCACTGCTCTCAGGCAAAAACCAATGTCACAATTGAGTTGAAATGATAACTAGAGGAGTCAATTCCTTTGCTTGAATTTAAAGCGCCTCATTTCGTTCTTCCTTGTCTCATTCCACCTTACAAGGCTTTCACAGGAAGTAGTGCAAACCCCCAGCTTAATGCCAGTCTCATAGTGTGATAATTATTTGTGTCATTATCTGTCATCTCCTTGAAAGCACGAGGACCTGTCCAATTCACTTTTGTATTTCCAACATCTAACAATATGCCTACCACATAGTCGACACCCTGAAAATTGACCCCCCCTTTTATTTTAACATAAGAATGTACTCAATCTGAAATTTCACCAATATCTCTATTAACTTTTTTCCTACTTAAAATTTCCAAAATGTCTTTTAATGAGGCTGTCTCTACCTATTCATTTTGCCGGGTCTGGAAATCCTAAGCTATTCTGCGGACATTTCCAAAGACAGGGAATCTATTAGATTACTCATTTTAATGCCATAGATTTATGTTGCTCTGTTCCTTTAAAGACTTAAAAACATTTAACATTTATTAACTCATTTGTCCTTCTAGATTTTAGTTTAAGGGTCTCTTATGTAACTTCTTTAAGAAGGAAAAAGTGGAAGGCATACTCACATTTTCTTGTAAGGATAATGAGTTAAAGAGTAAGTGCCTATGAATGACCAAGGATTCTTCCACCACCCTACCCCAAACCCAGTGAATTCTCTTTAGTCTGTACCAGTATACTATGTGGTTAAAATATGTTTACTACCACACTAATTAATTTAATTTCATATCTCTGATACCTTGTCAGCAACAAGATGTATTTATGCTCAACTTTATCTGCCACCTAGAATCATTGTTCTTTATTTTAATTGCAAAAACGTATCTTGCATTCCAATATTTGCAAATAATGCTATTTATATTATTGCACCAAGGAAAATCATAAACATGAGTTCAAGTTAGATTCTTTGCCTGGCTCACTTTCCATTCTGTGTAAAGCCAAGAAAAGAACTGAAAATAACATTTGTAGCAACATGCCTATTGGAAAGCATTTTTAAATATGATGAAAATTTAAATAAGAAGATATGTCCAATGGATTTCATGAAGAATAAAAAGAAGACTGCAACTAATTCCTGAGCAACATGGCACATTAATTTCTCTGTGTTATCAACTTTTCAGTTAATAAAGGGAAATTTATACTTGAGTGACCAGGTTTCTCATTTTGAAAGCTATTATTATAGTATTCCTTCAGTATTATTGAAGGGTGTTTTTTGGAGGCCTTGCATGCTTCAGTACCATTAACTTCTAGGTCTTCATTTTCCTGGATTATGTTGATCCCAAATGAGATCTGAATTTCTCTTTGACTGTGTTATACCCATTCTGAAAAAAGCCTTCTGTGGTGCCTCTTGTCACCACATGAGGTCTCCATAAATCCTGACCTGAATTAAACAGAGGTGGAAACCACTGGAGTCAATGTTCAAGTCTCCTATTATGTTGAGAAAAAAATCCAGTTGCTATGATAATTTAGAAAACAATTTAGACAATTAAAACCTCATACAGTTAAAAAAATAAAAAGTAAGCATTCTCTCAATTTGCATTTTCTTTGGAGAAAAAAGTTGATGAAATTGGGACATACGGAAAAAGGGAATAAGAAAAAGAATTGATGAAAAAGAGGTAAATATGAGTGAAAACAAAGATAATAACAGTAATAGCATTGATCAAATTCACGAAATTAACAGAATAATTACATGTCTTTAACTGCCTCCATGCTATTATTTTCCATTGTTGCAAAATGTGCTCGTGTTAATTTTCTAATTTTTCTTACAGTATCTTTGCATTTGAAATATAGATATGGAACCCCAGAATCATGGAGATTGAGATTTAACTAAATATTTTTCCATGCATCCCAAGTGCCAAGCTAGTTGATGGAGTTAAAACCACAGTGTAGGGGCGCCTGGGTGGCTCAGTTGTTAAGCGTCTGCCTTCGGCTCAGGGCGTGATCCTAGCGTTCTGGGATGGAGCCCCACATCAGGCTCCTCCACTATGAGCCTGCTTCTTCCTCTCCCACTCCCCCTGCTTGTGTTCCCTCTCTCACTGGCTGTCTCTATCTCTGTCAAATAAATAAAATAAAATCTTTTAAAAAAACCAACCAACCAAACAAAAAACCACAGTGTAACCGTGTGTGGTTGACATTTTACTCGTATTCAGGTGAGGACACTGGTCTTTAGTCAGGTCTGATTAAATGGCAGAGTTGAAATCAGAACCTGAGTTCTCTGACCTCCAACCTCAATTGGTTCTCCTACACACAGCAATATCTAGAGACCCTCTGAAACTCTCAGGGATCAAGGAATCTATAATTCATCAGGAACTGTCACTCTCTAGTTATGGTCATCTAAAAAGAGGAGGGGAGAGTTAGGGCCAGCACTGCAGCACCCAAAGCATATCAATACCCGAACAGCTTCTGGAGTTGGCTTAAAGTTTGAGATGATTCTCTAGTGCAGTGTTCTCAGAATATGGTTCCTGGACCAGAAGCATCAGAAAGGCCAGAGGCTGGAGCTGGAAAGGCAAATATTCAGAGCCCACCTCAGACCCATAGAATCAGAAACTCTGGGGGTGGAGGCCAGCAATCTGGTTCTAACAAGCCCTCCAAGTGGTTTTGATGCTCACTGAAATTTGAGGACCACTGCTTTCTAGAGCTACTTTGTGCTTACCTCTGAGCCACTTAAGTATAGAGAATTAAGCAGCACTGAGTGATGGACGGTGCCTGCTGAGCGGGCTTCCGCTTCTCCTTGCTGGGCATTTGACAAGTGCACGTACCTGATAACCTCTAGGGGGCGCCAAAATATTTTTATGTACAGCCCCACAGAGGCAACAAAAGCTTAGGCTCATTTTCCAAAGAAATGGCCTGGAGAAGTGGAAAAGGGGCTTCAGTCTCACCAAGCTGCCCTAATTATTATGTCTCAGCCAGTTAAAAAAAATTCACCATATTTATGGGGTTTTTTTCCAGTTTAATATTAACATATTATGGGAATAATGATACCTGCTGTTCGTGATTATGGTGAAGATTAAGATAGTATCTGTCAAACTGACAAAGCACAGTGCCTGGCATAGACGGAGGTGTTGATTAAATAACAAGCAGTATCACTTCTTTCATCCTTACTACTGCTATTACTAGTTAAATATTTCTAAAACATTGTATGCTATTGTGACAATTGATTAGATATTTCCATTCACTGTTAAAATGATCAGGTAACTTCTTGTCCTGAGGCCTGGAAAACCCTGGGGCTATACTTGAAGAGTAGAAGACAGACCATGCCCTGCCCAAGACTACAGTATTTCATGGGCAGAAGACTAGAGATGGTTACAGTTAGTTTCATGATACTTCTATCCCATGATACCCTTTGAAGGAGTGAAGTTGGTTTTCCATTGCCATAATAAAATAGCTTGTTGGTGGTTTAATAAAATTAAAATGAAAAATCTAAAACCTGGATATGCTGGTAAGTGAGATAACTTGGGAGGCTTTGGATATGTCCCTTAGATTTTCTGGCCATAGTTTTTCTAATTTATATAAGGATGGGATTAGACCAGTTGAACCATAAACACTTCTCAGAGCTTAGTAATAATATATTTATTAAGTAATGTCTGTGTTCCAAACACTTAACTCCTTTCATGCTCACAACAATCTGAGTTAGAGACCATTTAGATCTCCCATTTATACTTAAGAAAACGTGGGTTCACAGGAACTCATTCAATTGGTCATGTTCTTAATAAGTGGAAAAGTAGGAATTAGAGTTCTGATCTGACACCCCAAATCTCATTTTATAAACATCACGATACACTGTTTCTCAAATTCTATCATTTAAGTATACAGCGTAATGACTTGTTCTATATATAATTAAGACCAAAATGTCTTAGGGGAGGTAAAGGTGGAGTAAAGAGGCATTTGAACTTTAAATATATAACATACTTGGGCAACAACAACAACAAGAGTAAAAGGAATAGTTAATACCCAATGATGCAGGTTAAAAAAAACACATTAACATTAAAGAGCCCAAAGGAAAATATACAGAAACATTTTAATGTTTTAAGAGGTTAAAATAAAATTGCAAGAATTTAACCATCAAGGGAAAAGAAAATACTGCTGTAAATGATTTTAAGTTGCCTGATCTTTCAACTCTACTAAGTCTAAAAATGTGCCTCCTGGATTTTCACAAAAGAAAAAAAAAATATCTTCCTGTGTTACTTGGGAACGAAGGGAGAGAAACCCCTCACACCTTCTGCAGGCTCCAGCTAGTTAAAAAAAGTTGACCTTCCTGCTACAGGGTCATAATATCAGCTAAAATTACAAAGAGGTGCTCTAGTCTAACATAAACTCACAATAAAATATTTTCAAATCCCAAGGCTAAATATTATATATTTTAGATAATAATCAATTCTGATTAACAGAGGCTATTCATAACCACCACTAGAAAATTGTAGTTCAAGACACATGGCTGCCTGATGGCCAAAAAGCCATTTTCTCAGAGAAAGAGTCACATTAGTGTCTTCGTAGAAGAGTTAGCAAACTTTTTCTGTAAAGAAACAGAGAGTAAGTGTTTTGGGCTTTGCACGCCAATGGGCAGAATTAAGGATATTATACAGACTCCAATACAACAAAGAGAAAACAAATTTCCACACGTGTTACTGATGTAATTAAATACATAACAATTGGTTACAATTGTTTTGTAATAGAGATCTACTTAAAGGGAATTATGGAATTATGTCTAGAGGGATAACATTTCATTTAATTAGGGTCCAAAGTAATTATTTCCTATCATCAAATCAATTGCTAAGTTTAATATACAAAAATCATTTTTAGCTCACTGACAACAGAAAACATGTGACAGGTCTAATTTAGCCTTAGTCCATAAAGGTGGTTATTCGATGTGCGAGGTCATAGTTTCCTAAAGGATTATGTTAAAATTCAAAGGGATCTTGTCAAGATAAAAGCTCTGAGCTCCAAAGTGCTGCTGTGACAAACAGTAAATGTCCTCCTCAGTATTATCTACTGCTTTCTCTAGTTCTTCAGCTCTGAAATGCAATTCTGCAAAAGCATTTAAAGAAAATTTAAATTCATTTCATTTTAATATAAAATAAATTAGTACAAGATATGCTGCATATCCATTTCTTCCATGGGCTTATCTGTTGAACCAGATGGTCCTCATATATAGAATAAAGATAAGAATAAGTAACACTTATTAAGTATTTACTATGTGCAGGCATTATTCCAAGTGTTTTACTTTATATTCCCATTTAATCCTCCTTGAAAACTGTATTACCTAAGAGATGAGGAAGTTGAGGGACAGAAAGGTTGAGTAACTGGCCCACATTACCATGAGGATGAGGGAAATGAAGTCAGGAAAGGTTAAATAACTTGTACAAGGTTGCTCAGTTAGGAAAGGGTAGAGAGAGCTAGGATCTCAACCCAAGCAACCAGGGGCCAAAGCACTAAGCCTCTTACTAATTCATGAATCCTAGGAAATTCATGATAATAAAAAGAAAACTATGCATATGAAAGAACTCCATAAACTGTAAAATAATGTATTAATATTCTTATTTGCACTGTGACTATTTTTAATTGAAGACCGTGAATGCAAAAAACAATATACAAATATTTAGTCAAGAATCATTGGGGTGAATTTAATCTGATTTGAGTCAACCCTTTTATCTCCTTTCCATAGTAATGGGATTCTTTCATTTCTCTTTCATGAGTTGGGGTCCACTGTCCTTATATAAAAAGGAATAAAACAAAAGGGATATTTTTACACTAAAATGACATGGAGATTCTATAATATATTTTCTATAAAAATTTAGGAAAAGCATTATGTAAAGAAGAATCTCTAAGTATGAACAGATTTTAACTTTCCAAGAAGTACAATTCCTGAAGAAATAGAAATACTACTTTAGGTGTTGTTGACTAGTCATATCTTGTGTAAGAAGAATCAACCCAAAGCTATATGTGTGTTCTTCCTTATGATTGTAAGATAACACAACTGAAAAGTAGTCTTATGTAGGATTGCCCAAGCAATATAATGAAAAATTATGAAAAATTAAATGTGAACTCTAACATCGTTTTAAAGAGCATATCAAAATAACTTCTAAAAGCTTGTTCATTCATTCCAAATTGCTTTATTTGGGGTTAAATGTATTCCAAATTACAGTCATAACTCTTTCATGTGTGCGTTCCTAAATTTCACCTATATATTCTTCATCCTCAGTGTCTTTGCCACAATCTTAATTTTAATTTTTCTTCCTTAAACTATTACATGTGGAAAATAAGATTATGTAGTATCCTACATCAAAGAAATTGTGGAGATTAAGTAAGTTAATACATAAAACACTTGGAGACTTTGGTTCTAACCAAGATGGCTTCAGCTCACATATTCCCACTCCTCCTACTTAAGTACAACTAAATGCCCTTTACATAATTCCACATGCAATGATAAAAGGGCCCAGAGAGCTAGGAAGAAAAGAAGATGGACTCGCTGAGAAGCTAAAGAACTGAGGAATGACAGCACTGTGAGTTTCCTGATTGTTCCTTCTTTCTCCTGTAGTGCCAGGAAAGGAAAAGCCTGTGAGAGACCTAGTGGGGAACCTGAACCCCTTCTCCCTACCTAGGGCATCAGCTGGCTGAGATCCACTTCCCAACTGCTTCTGCGTGATCATTGGGACACCAGCAGGCGAGCTGATCCACCCCCAGAGAAGCATTGATGGAACCAGCATTTCCCTGCCCTCTACTCGGTGGGATGAGAGACCCAAGCCCAACGTCTTCTGGCTCTCCACTGTCCCCTTGTGCCCCCACCCCCCAGCAGAAGATAACCCAGGATATTACCTCAGCTCCTGCGGGCAGCACAGTAAGGACTGAGTAGGAGCCCCGCAACACCAGGATAGCAAAACAGACCAGAATTGCATCGCAAAGGCTCTGAAAACTAAAGCCCACATAAGTAGGCCAGGACCTACATGCTAAATCTAAACACAGCAACGACAAGCTGAAATAGAAATTTAAATAGGATCAAGATACTCCTAACATAACCAAAACGTCCAGGATGCAAGAGGAAAAATCACTCATCATACTAAGAACCAAGAAAACCACAATTTGAGTGAGAAAAGACAATTAACTGATGCCAATCAGATGGTGAAAGGGGATATCAAGACATTCTTAGGTGAAAAAATGCTAAAACATTTTGTCTTGCCTACAGACCTACCCTAAGGAAATGGCTAAAGGAAGTTCTTTAAGACAAAAAGAAACAATAAAGAAAGGAATCTTGGAACATTCGGGGGAAGAAAAAACAATGAAAAGGGTAAAAATAGGGGTACAGACAGTATATTTTTCTTCTCCTCTTGCACTTTCTAAATCATGTTCGATGATTAAATGAAATTATCACATTGTATTATGTGATTCTCAGTGTTTGTAGAAGAAATATTGAAGACGATAGTATCACAAACAGGTGAGAGTAAAGAGAAAGGGAGGTAAAGTTTCTGCACTTGAACTGGTAAAATGTCAACGTTAGCAGACTGTGATAAGTTATGTCTATACAATGTAATAATACCTAGAACAATCACAAAAAAAAGTGTACAGAGAGATATACTAAAAAACATTATAGAGATATAAAAATGGAGTTCTAAACCATGTTAAATTAACCCATAAAAAGCCAGAAAAAAATCAAACAGAAAGGAAAACCACCAAAAACAAATAGAAAACAGAAAGAGAATGACAGACTTAGGCCCTAACATATTTCAATGATTACATCAAATATAAGTGATCTAATGTGCCAATGAAAAGAAATAGATTGGCAGAGTGGATTGAAAATCATGACCCAACTATGTGCTGTCAGAAACTCACTTGAAATATTATAAATAGGTAGGTAGAAAGTAAAAGGATGGAAAAATGTATACCATGCAAACCTGAATCAAAAGAAGGTAGGAGTGGCTATATACATATCAGATAAAGTGGATTTCAGAGCAAAGAAAATTATTAGAGACAGAGAGGGACATTGTGTAATGACAAAAGCATCAACCCACCAAGAAGACATAACATTCCAAAATATTTATGCAAAATTATAGAGGTGAAAATACATTAGCAGTTGAGAAGGGTTGAGAGGGATGAAGGACATACATGGGGGAGAGTGGATGTGACTATAAAGTAGTAAGAGGGAGCCTTATGAAGATGGCTCAGTAAACTATGTTGATTGTGGTGATGGTTACATACACAAACCTACACATGTGATAACATTGCCTGGAGCTACACACACACACGCACACACACACACATGCAGTATAACTGGTGAAATCTGAATAAATTGTGTGTGTTGTACCATTGTCAACATTCTGGTTTTGATACTGTACCCTAGTTAGGTGAGATGCTAATATCGGGGTGGCAGGGTGATGAGTCCATGGGATCTCCCTCTACACTTCTTTGCAACTTTCTATGAATTGAAAAAACAGTTAAGAACCAAAAGTTACATACTGAATTATTCCATCTGTATAACATTATTGAAAGCACAAGAAGAAAAACTAGAAGTTTTTATTCCTAAACAGTATGTAGGGCTAAGCACTTCATACAGAGATACTGAGGGATGGAGAAGGGAAAGTTTTTAAGGAGTCATGAGTATGGGGTTTGGGCTGTGGGCTGTGAGAGAAAGAGAGACAGGTGTGGGAGATCCTGAGTGGGGACTACTCATGGAGAAGGGGGAGGAGTGGGGTATGAAGGTGGCAAAAGGCAGTAATTGGAGGAAGGGAAGTAAGACTAACTGGGAAGAATGTGAGGAGTGTGTGTGTGTATGTGTGTGTGTGTGTGTGTGTGTGTGTGTGCTTGTGTGTATGAGAAAAAGATTTGACAAGGTGTAGGAAGGATTTCCAGAAGGGAGAAAAGGGTGTCAGTCATTTTGAGTGGATGGTATGGGAACGAGAGTTGTGCAGGAGAGATATAAAGGAAATGCGTGCACGAAGAGAGTAATCAGAGATAGCTGTAGCATAATAATGGAGGAAGAGGGGGACTGACATAGATGGCCCAACAGTTTTTAGTGAGAGATGTACTGTAGCTAAAACTCTACATGTTTCGAGGTTGTTCTTGTAACTGTTCTCAATTAGCTATGGGAGCTTGTGTGGGTCATTGAAGCCAGCTGAGCCTTTGGCTCTTGATCTGTGAAATGATGAGATGATTTTCCTAATATCATTCAAGCCCTAGCTGTCTATGATTTTATTGTCACTACATGGAATAAATAGGGAAAATGCGTTGAGAAACTTTCTTTCTTCATTTTAACATCATTGATAACAACAAAGCTAAAATGTCTTCAGTGGTTTGTGGTTTTTCACTTTAGGAAAAGCAAAAACTGGGCAAGTGCTGGGTTACGGTAAGTTAGTGGGAACAACTAAAAAGAAGGAAAAACCTGAAATGCTGAATATTTTAAGAGAAAAGCTTCCCTGCATTAAAAGCAATGGGTTTATGTTGCCAGAGAGAGTAATATTTAATTACACTTTCACAAATATTTCATCTTTCTAGTGACAAGGATGTCATTGTTCCCATTTTTCAGTAAATAAATAGAAATTCATATAATTTAAAAATACAATCTATTTTAGATTGTAGAACTAAGACTAGGCAAAGCCAGGATGGCTATTCAGTGTACTAATTTCTAGAGTGGTTTGAACCACCTCTAAGCAGACTTGTCTACACAAAAAAACCATGCTAGTCCATGATAAGGTGTCCCTACACATGTATTAGAACAATTAAAATAAAATATTGTGATAATACCAAACTTGGAAAGAATGCAGAAAAATTGAATGCTTGCATTGCTCATGAGATGTAAAATGGTACGGCTGCTCTAGAAAACAGTTCAGCATTTTCTTTCTTTATTTTTTTTTAAAGATTTTATTTATTTATTTAACAGAGATAGAGACAGCCAGCGAGAGAGGGAACACAAGCAGGGGGAGTGGGAGAGGAAGAAGCAGGCTCATAGCGGAAGAGCCTGATGTGGGGCTCGATCCTACAACGCCAGGATCACGCCCTGAGCCGAAGGCAGATGCTTAACGGCTGTGCCACCCAGGCGCCCCAGCATTTTCTTTAAAAAAAAAAAAAACAAAAAAAACTAAATACTGACCATACAACCTAGCCATCGCATTCCTAGATATTTATCCCCCCCAAATAAGAACTTATCTCCACATAGGAGCCTGTAGACAAATGTTTATAGCAGCTTTATTTGTAATAGCCAAATCCTGTAAACAGCCAAAATGTTCTGCAACAGAAGGGTTAAACAGTCATACATCCATACTAAGGAGAATTACTTAACAATAACAAGGAACACTCTATTAATACAACAACATGGGTGGCTCTCAAAGGCATTAAGCAGACTGAAAAAGCTGGTCTCAAAAAGCCATATACTATATGGTTAAATTTGAAGAACGCTTTCCAAATGACAAAATTAAAGAGGTGGAGAGCAAAACAGTGCTTGCCAACTGCTAGGAATGATTAGGAGGAGAGTGGATGTGACATTGAGGACCACTCACAGGAGCTTTTCGGGGCGATGGAATAGTTCTGTATCTTGATTGCAGTGGTGATTATACACATCAACGTCATAGAACTTTACACACACACTGTACCAAATGCATGCATGGATTTTGATATTGTACTGTATTGATTTTGATACTGTTGTACATGCAATTAATATGTAACCATTGAGGGAAACTGGGTGAATTGTACATAGGAGTTTTTTGTACTGTCTTTGAAAACTTGAATTTATAATTATTTCGAAATAAAAAAGTTAAAAGCAGTGTCAATGTCTGGAAGGTGGTTATAGTATAGTCATTAAAAATACTGGCTTTGTACTTGATTTGTGGGAATTTCAATCTAGGTTATACAACTTAATAGTTTTATGACCTTGGCTTAAATGTTTCTTTTTTATTATTATTATTAATCTCTAAAAATGGGATCATCATAGAACCTATTTTAAGGAATTATTGTGATGTTTAAGTGAATTAATGTAAGTCAATTGCTTAGAGCGTGACAAGGCCTATATAAAGTCCTCATTGAATGTTATCCATTATTAAAGATAAATTTTATATTATAGATACAATGATTCTTGTACATGTTATTTTTTCTCCGTTTTTGTTTTGTTTTGTTTTTGAAAGAGAACTTTTTATTACTTTTATGTAGAGAAAATTCAACAGTGTCCACTCAGCCCAGTTTGTTGGCCAGTTCTTTAGGCTTTGCCTTTTCCAACTTGGCAATGCAAGCCACCCACTTTGGACCCAGAATGTCACCTCCCTAGTGACGGCAGATCTCATCATATCCATCATTATAATTGGGTCCTGATGGCTTCCACCAGCTTAGCCAGAGCTCCCTTATCTTCTGAGTTAATTTGTGTGAAGGCAAAAGTGGTGCAGGTCTTCCTGTGGACCAGATGACCCAGCCTGGCCTCCCCTTTGATAGTGCAGTAGGGAACCCCCATCTTATGACACAGGGCAAGCGGGAAGACAACCAGCTCAGTGGGATTCACATCGTGTGCAGTCACTACCAGGTCTAAGGACCTGAGCCCTGAGCTGAAATAACGATTCTGTGGCTCAACCGACTAAACCACCCAAGCACCCCTTGACACTGTTTTCTAAATAATTTTTTGAACCAATGTTAAGATCTTTGTAACAAAAGATAAAAATTATAGGAGTGTAAAAGAAGAAACTTATTCAGTAAAAGCACAGCTGCTTATACAACCAGAACTATACATGCAACAGTTGTAGAAAGTATGTTGCCACCTCAGCATTAAGGGATTATGTGATTTAGTTCAGAAAAATGTATGTTAAGCTCTGTTAGGTACTCGGTACTGATCTAGATGCCAGAGAGACAAAGATAAAAAAGACATAAATCTTCCCCTTGGGGAGCCCATAGGCCAGCAGATAGACAATATCAAAATAAGACATTAGAAATCACAGATGCGTGTGATGAGAAAAACACGTATTGCAGTGTGACAGAAACAAGAAACACAATGCAGCCCTGTGATGCCAGGGAAGACAGCACAATGAGTAAGGTTTGAAGGATTGAGAGGAGTATTTCTGGTGTAAAATTTGAATGATTGTAGATACAAACAACATGAAACCATGACGAAATCTTTTATCCCATAAGAAAATATATTACCTCACGTAACGATAAACTCTGAGGTAGAATGGTCCCAGAGCTGGTAAAGCAGGTAGATAAGATATATATATATTTATATTTATATATATATATATAACCTATATATATATTTATATATAACATATATATATTTATATATATAACCTATATATAAATATATATAGGTTATATATATATAAATAGATATATTTATATCTATATCTGTGTATATATATATATCTTAACACAATTTCATAAAGCTCTTACAGAAAACTCATAATAATATTTACTCCTCTCACTCATGCTTCATGTCCACTCTGGGTCAGTTGTGCTCTACTGCGTGTCTTCTTCCCATCCCCTTCACCTCAGGAACCAGAGGCTCTGAGCATTCTGTCCCTAAAACATTTGTGATCATTACAGCAGAGGGAAAAGAGTACATGGAAATCCACCCTCTGGCTCTTGAACATGACATACATGTAACACCCATGACTTCTCAGATTTCTTTAGCCATATAAAGTCACATGACTCTCTCTCTCTACATATATATATACAGAGAGAGAGAGAG
>NC_048228.1:95380964-95382767 GCF_002007445.2 Ailuropoda melanoleuca
CTACCAATCTTCCTAGTTCTTATGTTCCATAGATGAGAGAAATCATGTGATAATTGTCTTTCTCTGCTTCACTTATTTCACTAAGCAGTATCTCCTCCAGTGCCATCCATGTTGCAGCAAATGTTGAGAATTCGTTCTTTCTGATAGCTGAGTAATATTCCATTGTATATATGGACCACAANGGCATCTCGGCTCCTTCCATGATTTGGCTATTGTGGACAATGCAGCTATGAACATTGGGGTGCATATGGCCCTTCTCTTTACTACGTCCATATCTTTGGTGTAAATACCCAGTAGTGCAATGGCTGGGTCATAGGGTAGCTCAATTTTTAACTTTTTAAGGGACCTCCACACTGTTTTCCAGAGTGGCTGTACCAACTTGCATTCCCACCAACAATGTAGGAGGGATCCCCTTTCTCCACATCCTCTCCAACAATTGTTGTTTCTTGCCTTGTCTATCTTTGCCATTCTAACTGGCGTAAGGTGGTACCTTATTGTGGTTTTGATTTGAATTTCCCTGATGGCTAATGATTTTCAACATTTTTTCATGTGTCTGTTAGCCATTTGTATGTCATCATTGCAAAAGTGTCTATTCATATCTTCTGCCCATTTTATGATTTATTTGTTTCTCGCGTATTGAGGTTGAGAAGTTCCTTGTAGATCTTGGATACCAGTCTTTTTTCTGTAGCATCATTTGCAAATATATTCTCCCATTCCATGGGCTCCCTCTTGGTTTTTTTGACTGTTTCCTTGGCTGTGCAGAAGCTTTTTATCCTGATGAAGTCCTACAAGTTCATTTTATCTTTTGTTTCTCTTGCCTTTGGAGATGTGTCATGAAAAAGGTTGCTTTGGCCGATGTCATAGAAGTTGTTGCCTATGTTCTCCTCTAGAATTTTGATGGATTCCTGTCTCACATCGAGGTCTTTCATCCATTTGGAGTTTATCTTTGTGTATGGTGTGAGAGAGTGGTCAAGTTTCATTCTTTTGCATGTAGCTGTCCAATTTTCCCAGCACCATTTATTGAAGAGACTGTCTTTTTTCCACCGGATGTTTTTTCCTGCTTTATCAAAGATTAGTTGCCCAAAGATTCGAGGGTCCATTTCTGGGTTTTCTATTCTGTTCCATCAGTCTATGTGTCTGTTTTTGTGCCAGTACCATGCTGTCTTTGTGATCATAGCTTTGTAGTACAGCTTGAAATCCGGCATTGTGATGCCCCCAGCTTTGTTTTTCCTTTTCAACAGTTCCTTGGAGATTCGGGGCCTTTTCTGGTTCCATACAAATTTAAGGACTATTTGTTCCAGTTCTTTGAAAAATGTCCTCGGTATTTTGATCGGGATAGCATTGAAAGTGTAGATTGCTCTGGGTAGTATGGACATTTTAACTATGTTAATTCTTCCAATCCATGAGCATGGAATATTTTTCCATCTTTTTATGTCTTCCTCAATATCTTTCAAAAGTGATCTATAGTNCGTCTTTCAAGAGTGATTTATAGTTTCTAGAATATAAATCTAAAATGCAGTTTTTATATTCTTACCTCAAGAAGCTGGAACAGCAAGAGAGGGACAGGCCTAATCCGGATTCCCTAATTTCTCTTTCTTCAGTCTCGTTATTCGTGTATAGAAATGCAACTGATTTCTGGGCATTGATTTTGTATCCTGCCACCTTACTGAATTGTTCTATAACTTCTAATAGTTTGGGAGTGGATTCCTTTGGGTTTTCCATATAGAGTATCATGTCATCTGCAAAGAGAGACAGTTTGACTTCTTCTTTGCCGATTTGGATACCTTTGATCCCTTTTTGTCT
>NC_048228.1:95382905-95535369 GCF_002007445.2 Ailuropoda melanoleuca
TTTTTTAAAAAGATTTTATTTATTTATTTGACAGAGATAGACAGCCAGCAAGAGAGGGAACACAAGCAGGGGGAGTGGGAGAGGAAGAAGCAGGCTCNCGAAACCTCCGGAATAGGTGGGAGATTAGCTCTTGATTGGTGAGCATGAACTGCAAGACTTATAAGTGGGTGTGTCTGTTTTTTTTTTTAAAGATTTTATTTATTTATTTGACAGAGATAGAGACAGCCAGCAAGAGAGGGAACACAAGCAGGGGGAGTGGGAGAGGGAGAAGCAGGCTCCCAGCCGAGAAGCCTCATGCGGGGCTCGATCCCAGAACGCCGGGATCACGCCCTGAGCCGAAGGCAGACGCTTAACGACTGCACCAGCCAGGCGCTCCAAGAAATTGCTTTTTTAAACAGGCCAATTAATTATGAAGAGATTGAGTCAGTGATAAACAACCTTCCAAAAAATAAAACTCCAGGCCCAGACGGTTTTCCTGGGGAATTCTACCAAACATTCAAAGAAGAAATAATACCTATTCTCCTAAAGCTATTTCAAAAAATAGAAACAGAAGGAAAGCTACCAAACTCATTCTATGAGGCTAATATTACCTTGATCCCCAAACCAGGCAAAGACCCCATCCAAAAGGAGAATTACAGACCGATTTCTCTAATGAATATGGACACCAAAATCCTCAACAAGATCCTGGCTAATAGAATCCAACAGNAATCCAACAGCACATTAAAAGTATTATCCATCATGACCAAGTGGGATTCATCCCTGGGATGCAAGGGTGGTTCAACATTCGCAAATCAATCAATGTGATACATCATATCAACAAGAAAAGACTCAAGAACCATATGATCCTCTCAATTGATGCAGAAAAAGCATTTGACAAAATACAGCATCCTTTCCTGATTAAAACCCTTCAGAGTGTAGGAATAGAGGGTACATTTCTCAATCTCATAAAAGCCATCTATGAAAAGCCTACTGCAAGCATTATTCTCAATGGGGAAAAGCTGGAAGCCTTTCCCTTAAGATCAGGAACACGACAAGGATGCCCACTCTCGCCACTATTATTCAACATAGTACTAGAAGTCCTTGCAACAGCAATCAGACAACAAAAAGGGATAAAATGTATCCAAATCGGCAAAGAAGAAGTCAAACTGTCTCTCTTCGCAGATGACATAATACTCTGTATGGAAAACCCAAAAGAATCCACTCCCAAACTATTAGAAGTTATAGAGCAATTCAGTAATGTGGCAGGATACAAAATCAATGCCCAGAAATCAGTTGCATTTCTATACACGAATAACGAGACTGAAGAAAGAGAAATTAGGGAATCCATCCCATTTACAATAACACCAAAAACCATGCGTTACCTTGGAATTAACTTAACCAGAGACGTAAAGGACCTATATCCTAGAAACTATAGATCACTTTTGAAAGATATTGAGGAAGACATAAAAAGATGGAAAAATATTCCATGCTCATGGATTGGAAGAATTAACATAGTTAAAATGTCCATACTACCCAGAGCAATCTACACTTTCAATGCTATCCCGATCAANTTTTTTATTTTTTTAAAGATTTTATTGATTTATTTGACAGAGAGAGAGAGACAGCCAGCAAGAGAGGGAACACAAGCAGGGGGAGTGGGAGAGGAAGAAGCAGGCTCCCAGCAGAGCAGGGAGGCCAATGCAGGGCTCGATCCCAGGACCCTGGGATCATGACCTGAGCCAAAGGCAGATGCTTAATGACTGAGCCACCCAGGCACCCCTCAAGGGTCCTTTATAAAAATACTTCTTAAAACATTATTCTGAACACAGGCATATGGATACCATTGCTTTTTCTCTAGGAAAATTTCCATTTGAGAATTTCATGTGTGTGCTTTTATCTGTAAATATATCTGATATGCATATATATGATATATATATCATATAGGTATATGATATTTTGATATTTATGCATTTTGCCTAGTCAGTATCTTTTAATTAATTTACAATGATGATTTTTCATGTAACTGTCTGCTTGATATTGCTATAAACATAATGTTATATTATTAACATTTGCACAGATATGAGATATTATAGTACAGATAGTTTACTTAAACTGTCAAATAAAGACATTTATTTTTATTTATGGCTGTAGATGAAAACTTATTAACTCTATCTACTCAGGTAAGGAACGAGAAAAAGTACTCATTGTGTTTAAAAACGTTTTTTAAAAAGACTCCATTTTAATCACAGATGAGACAGATTCATAAATTGAAACCTGCTTAATTGGCAATTAAAAACTGTAGGAGAATGTTGTCTCTCTGCTTTTTCAGAATTAAGTCCCAGCTGTTTTGAGAAAGCAACCAGGAGATTGAGAGAAACTGCCAAGTATCCTGGGGAGAAATTGGGAGTAAAGAGTCACATTAGCTTCCATTATTCTAAAATCATTGTGCTACCAGCAGTAACTGTAAAAACTGTAAATGGAGTAAAAGACCTCAAGTTTTAAAGTTAACCTGCTTTTCACTGGGAAAAGTGTTACACTTTTCTGAGTCGGAAATTCAATAAGACCAACAAATTTCAAAAATGAATTTGAGATAGTATTCATGATTCATAATGTTTCTTCACCAGTTTAAGCATTAAATGTTTAACCATTTAGTTTGAGGAATGACTTATTTTTACTAAAATAAAAAAGTCACTCTAGCCACTATATGTCTCTATAGACATGGGGAAAGTCCACATTATAATGTAATAAACAACTCCCCTCTCTTTAGGGCTCATAACAACAAAAGTTTTTTTTTTCTCTCTCATCTACCTATTGGGGGTCAGCTACGAGCTTTGCTTCATCCTTGGTCACTGTCTCTGGTCTCAGGCTGATGGAGCAGCTATGGTCTCAGACATTGCTGGTCATCATGGAGTCTTTCACAGCAACCAAAAGCTCCCTCCTGAAAGTGACATCCCACTTTCATCATAACCCACCTGCCAGATCTGGTCACACGATCCACTCAACAACAGGTGGGAGAGGATGTATAATCCTCCCTGTGGTAAGAGATTGAAAACTGGAAATACGGAAAACAGCATCACAGATTAGCCCATTCAGGTCAGCAAATATTCAACTCACTCTACTTTGCATGTGCAAAATATACTCAGCTCTTTCCTAAAGAAGTCAGGCCAAAGGTTCCATTCGCCATTGCATCAAGCTCAAAGCCTGGGTTTTCTGGGTACATTATAGTAGACTCCACATCAAGCTCCAGTGTGAATTCTCTTGCTCTGGTTACTAATGAACTCAAAAGGTAAGTTACTCTTCCATGCTCTCCAAATACGTAATAGTAGAACAGGAACAGAGTGACTGTGCTGAACTCTTCCGTTTGAGAAGAGGACGAAGAGCAAGTACGTGGCAGAAACTCATCTGATCCACAGTGATTCTGAAGTCCTGCCTGGCAGAGATGGGGAGGACCTTCCACCTTGAGAAAGGAGAATGGAATGAGAATGTTCCTTGATTAGAAACTGGTTTTGCTTCCTGGCAGAGTTTCAAATTGATTACTTTTCTCCATGGTCTTTGGCTCTACACTATATGCCACATCTGTAGTGGGCATTAGATAAGAATTATGGGCTGAATGACTTTCTCACTCTGCTGCATGCCTCCTAAAAGAGGGGACTGAAGGTCGTTTAAGTCTCTAACAGTCTCGGGCATGTATAATTTGGGATTATATCTTCTCTCTGCAATTTTCTTAATAACATTCTAGGGCTTTTAATACATTTGGTGCCGTCGCCAACATGTGGTGATGTCTGCTCACATTTCTTTTCTGGATAGATTTTTAGATTGGTTGTGGGTTTTTTTGCTTCCTCATACTCACACCTCCCACTCTCGACATAATTATGGGTAGCAAACTAGGGCCTTCCAGGATTAGGAAGGAGAGACCATATTTAGCCTCTCTTCACTGATTCATTTTGTATAATTGTAAAAATATACACCGTAATAATCCACTCACACTTAACAAAGTGTTAGATTAATCCATTAACAATAAACATGACCAGACTAGTCTAGGACAAGAGAACAAATGGACATGTATGATATTTTAAAATTATAAATAAAGCTAACTGTTAAATAAATATACCATATCCCCATATCTTGACCTTGACATTAATACAGCAAAATTGAAGAACATGTATAAAACTGTGGTTTTCATTGATTGAAATAAGGAAAAATAGCAAGGACAACTGTATTAATTATTATGTATCATGATTGAGAGCTTTGCTGATGGGCTGATATGTTTACCTTAGTAATAAAAATATATAATTCATGAAGTATTACATATTTTGAGAGAAAATCATTTTTCCCTTAACTAATACTGTTACAGTCAAAATTTTCCACATAATTTGTGTATCACTGGCAGTAATGTCAAATTAAACTACCATGTAGTGTTTAGGTATTTTCTTTCCCTGTATAAATTTCAACTTTGAAAAATTTTGCTCTACAGAAGCAGTAGTAACTGAAATCATCACCAAATTTTGTAAAGCAATTCTTAAATTCAGAAATGAGCTGTGGATTTTACATGTTATGTTCAAACAAGGTAAAGAAGTACCATAGATGAGTGATCAGATTACAGAAAATATTTAAAATATTTTCATTTTATGTATTTAATTGCTATCATTTCTATTGTAATTTCGCCATCTTTTCTATTTCTATCCAATTTTATTACCTAAGTTCTTTCAAAGTCTTAAAAGTTGGATGTTACAAAGCAAACCAAAAAGAGCAGTATTTGTTCAATTTTATCAAATTTCTAGTATATTCTATTTTATCAAGACTATATTTTAATTGTTGTTTATGGGTGTAAGCTTGCAATGAGTATTAAATAAGCCTTAGAACTACAATGCACAGACACACACACACGAGAAATACAATGCATAGTTTAACGAATATAGACAATATTGCACTAGAATTATGTAATGTGATAAATATCGTTACAGTGGCAATCGTATTGCAATATATATCAAAGTAACATATGTGTACCTTGAACTTACATCATTTTTATGTCAAATGTATTCTATAAAAAATAAAAGACTGTATTTCAATCTTAAAATGGCAAGAAATACAAGTAAGTCAACAATAAAAAGATTAAAATAATCCGATTACAAAGGGGAATAGGACTTGGATAAACATTTCTCCTAAGAAGATATACTAATTGCTAATAAGTGTTTGAAAAGATGCTCAACATCATTAGTCATTAGGGAAATGCAGATCCAATCCACAATAACATTCCACTTCATACACACTAAAATGGGTATAATCAAAAAGACAAACAATAACAAGGGTTAGTAAGGATATGGAGAAATTGAACTGTCATACATTGCTTGTGGAAATGTAAAATGAAGCCACCATCTTAAAAAATAGTTTGGTGTTTCCCCCAAAAGCTAGAATAGAGCTATCATATGATCTAGTAGTCCACTTCTAGGTATAAATCCAAGATAACTGAAAATATGTGTTCACACTAAAACTTGTACACAAATGTTCATAATGACACTTTTCATAATAGCTAAAAAATGGAGACAATCAAATTGTCTATCAACTGATCAATGGGTGAATAACATGTGGTATATCCAATGAACTAAAAATGCTTAGTTCATCAAAAGAAGTTCTGATATAGGCTACAACATGGATGCAACTTGAAAACATTATGTTTAGTGCAAGAAGGCAGACATAAAAGGCCATATTTCTGTTTATAAGAAGTGTCCAGAAAAGATAAATCCATAGAGGCAGAAAGTAGACTAGTGATTTACAGGGGTGAAGAGGGAAATAGGCAAGGGTTTCTTTTCGGGGTGGGGAAATGTTCTGAAGTTAAATGGTGGACATGATTGCACAACTCTGAATATATAAAAACGACTGAATTGTACACTTTAAAAAGGTAAATTTTATACTATGTGAATTATATCTTAATAAAGCTGTTATTTAAAAATATGACAAAAATTAGATTATGGTGATGCTTGCACAGCTCTGAATATACTAAAAACCATTGAACTGATCATTTTGAATGGGTGAATTTTATGATATGTGAAATGATCTCAATAAATCAGTGAAAAGAAATGGCCAGAAACAGTCCCTAGGGAAATTGGTGGTTATTTGTAATATTCTTTCTCCTTTATAGGCCTAAAAATATTTTTTTCCTTGTTCTAAAATCTTACATTTGTTGCAATGTTATTTTTGCTGTATTTCATGTGTAGTTTTTTAAAATTTAAAAACACATATTAAAAAATGTTAATATGGGGGCGCCTGGGTGGCACAGCGGTTAAGGGCGTGATGCTTTCGGCTCAGGGTGTGATCCCGGCGTTATGGGATCGAGCCCCACATCAGGCTCCTCTGCTGTGAGCCTGCTTCTTCCTCTCCCACTCCCCCTGCTCGTGTACCCTCTCTCGCTGGCTGTCTCTATCTCTGTCAAATAAATAAATAAAATCTTAAAAAAAAATGTTAATATGTACTTTGTTTAACTTCTAAAAAATAAAACAGCCAAATTTAGATTTCTGAGGGCTTTCTTGTTTAGCTTCTGCTAACCTTATTACCAACAAGCAACCGCTCATGACAAATAACTTATAGGACATTTCAGTATTAATTTAAAGATCACCTAAGATGGTGTCTCACTCTTTATCTGAGGGCTAGTCTTCTGTTAATTTCCTTTCATCTTCTGAACATTTCATATCTTGCCTAATGAAATCTAATTGCTTTAACAGTATTTAGTTGGCAATATCATCATGTGTCCAAGTGTGTTTATAAGTCAATGTTTTCAATTAGTTTATCAAGTTATTTATTCCATCTTTGGGTGAATTAAAACCAAAACCCGTATGTAGTTTCTGGATTTTTCTAAAGAACATTAGAATCATCACTATTGGTAATCTGTGGCCCTGTCTCCTAGCAACGAAATCTAACTATATATGCTGTACATGTTCCTGGGATTTTGGCCCAGATTCTAACTTTTATACACTTTTAACTATCAATTATGTTAGCAACAGTATCATAGGCATAGAAAATCTTTTATATCAATGCTGAAAATTGAAAATTGTTTTGTAGTGCTTAGGTCAAGGTGTATAAGTTTTACAACAGGTGTAAAACGAATGAAATCAGCCTCATTATTTTTTTCTGAGAGCTCAACAATAATTATAATGAAGGCTTGTTGTTCAATATAACTTTTGCCCTGGTACAAAGCAAATTAGATAGTATTTACTTTTTATAATTTACTTTTCATAATTATAATTTTTTGTTTTACCTTATTACACATTAAACAAGTAATCTCATTTTCACTTCCCTATCACAGACACTCAGTTTCTAAAACCTGCTTTACACTATCAGCTATGGTTGCAACAAATTTGGAAATAATTTCTAATAAACTGAACTTTTTGCTTTCTTCACTATAAATATTATTCCCTTTGTGCCACCAAAATCATTGTTATGCTCAGCTAACATTGGACATAGGATATTATTCTGTTCTGTGTTGGCATTAAGATATTGGCATTTATTTATCTTTGCTGAATGTTACTTATTGATTGGTGTTTATTCAGACTTTTGAGTACTAGTAATTGCATTTGTGAATTATTTTTATTTTTTATTGGAAAGTGGTATTTTGTATTTCTTTAAAACAAAAACATGTTTCTAGTCACAGATACCTTCATTGATCAAGGCTAGACTTAAAGATTAGTTGGGAAACATGAAAATGCAGTATCAATATTTTTTGCCATTGATTTAGAATACAAGTGCCAATGTCTACAATTTTTCTCCCTTTAAAATAATTTTACTGTAAAATTACTTAATTTTCTAACATGTATATCCAAGCAAAAAATCATAATCATTATTTGAGTCAGATTGTGTTTTGCTAAAAATCCTCTCATGCTGTCACAAGGATATGACGGCCATTTTGGGGACTCATAATCCAAGAAACAGTAGCACTCCAGAGATTTTTGTCTTTTTTCTTCAATTTGCTTATTTTATAAAATGTACGTTTCAGCATCTTTTAATGCGGAGACCAGAGTGGTATTTGTTTCTTCTAAGTTGTGAATTTGATGTTAACAAATCCTCTTTTTTCTTTCTCATTGTTTTGGGCTGGTGTTCACATTTTGGTTATTAAAGAACACGAGGTGGTTGGGATTTCATCTGACCTGTTTAAATTGCTGATTTGATGGGAAAAAAATACTTGCTCATTTTTAATGTTTTGATCAGTGAGTCTCAATTAAGTAAATACTGTATAATGCCTCATCACAAATTTTATGCAAAGCATGCGCAAGGAGAGTCAGTTCACTTCCATTCTTTCTAGAAAGTACTTTTTTTTTAAGTCAAATAACTCCTTTGAAGATTTTCCATTTTCTTTTTCTTTCTCTGATCTGTGCTTTTATGTTATCTCTTCCTATCGCAATCTTGTCTTGTGCATCCTAAAGAATTAAAAGTAAAACATAGCTTATTATTCAAAATTCACAAAATGTTATACTTCATCCGAAAGCATAAATGAAAGAAAATGAAAAACACTGAGTGTTACAATTATGTTTTCAAGGAGTTATTTTTCTAAAACATTCAAAATCGTACATTAAATTTAAAAGAAAGATACACTCTACTGCTATATAGGTGGTGTATTTTAAAATAAAAAATTTAGGGGCGTCTGGGTGGCTCAGTCAGTTAAGCATGTGACTCTTGATTTTGGCACAGGTCATGATCTCAGGGTCTTGAGGTCAGGCTCGCCTCAGACTCAGAGCTGAGTATGGAACCTGCTTAAGATTCTCTCTCTCCCTCTCTCTGCCCCTCCCCCACTTTTAAAAATAAAAAAATAAAAAATTTAAGTCACAATTATTTAAAGCAAAATTAAAAGCAACTCTGGCATTAGGTGCCCATCCAGGTGCCAACATAAATAATCAGTATCAGGTTTTACATGTTATGCATGTTTGTAAGTATAGTACATGGACACACATACATAACATATAGAATATATACATATATATATTTTAAGGTAATATGAATATTTTAATATTGAGATGCATTGTTCAGTTTGAGGAACTCAGCCACGTGAACCCATGTACGGTTTACTCAATGTTATCATCTATGCTTCTCTACTGATATTCAGTATTGTGTATTGATGTATTTCTTGTAGTATTTTTTATAGTACACTTATTGCATCAATCTATCAATGACAAGGGAAGATTTCAGTAAATGCCAAACCTACAGTGCTATTTACTATGTGCAATTTACATTATTAATTTACTGCTTGCTTGTATCAGTTCCCCTCTTCAACATATTCAGATGTTCATTTGAGTATTTTCCTTCCTGATGCAGCATCTAGGAATGGAGAAGAGAGGACCATCATCACCAACTCTGGGGACAGTTTCTTATCACCTTGCATAAATCATCACTTTCCAATTCCGTGGTCTCACAATGAGTCAGAGTTAATTCCAGCATGCCTAGTATGGTAGGACAGAAGTTTTCTGTCTCCCACAGGATATAAACAGTTGACATCTAATTACCTAGGTAACTTCTAACCAAGCTGACAGCCAGTCCTACAAACTCCAGGGGCACTCTCCTTAAAATTAAGCTGACACTTCACCTTGTAAGGCCCATAAGAAAGACAAAATGAAAATGCACTGGTATTGAGCACCAAGTCCTGATCAGCTAACCCAAGAGCACGTACGTGAATCAACCAAGGCCAAGTTGATGTGCTCTCCTTGGAATTTCAAACTTAATTAGAGGGACATATAGTGGAAATGGTCGATGATCACCCATTTAGGGACAAGTTCCTACAGAGACTATCCTTGGATTCCTCCTACATAGACCCCTGGATCCATTCAGTTTCCTTTTCAAGCTTGATTATTCAACTTCTCCTTTGAGTTAAGTTGTATCTTTGCAGTAAATTGATTTTTGGTTTAAGTTCATCAGAGTCTTTAATATTTTAGATTATCATTTAACAAATATTCTCTTTCCTTTCTCTTCCACTATGGATACAATGTATTTCCTCATTCTGTTGATATTGAGCTTGGCTCTGTGGCTTGCTTTGGCCAAGGGAACAAAACCTAAGCCAAGGCCGGCATAGGTCAGCCAATACTCAGCTGATCTATGGATGTGTGAACGTGAAAAAATAATTGTTGTTTTGAGCCACATGTTTGGGAATGATTTGATAAAATATGTAATCATGGTAATATGTGACTGTTAACTGTTTGTGTTACTTGCAAATACCTGACACTACTTTCTTTTCCAAAACCAACATTGCAGAGGGATGAAGGACAGTCTAAAGCTAGAAGTCTTACTGCCAAATTCAGCTCCAGCTCCTGCTTTGAGACAGGCCCGTGTCCAAATCATACTTGCCGTGTAACCAAGACACCAGCTCAAATCTATATCAGTTTTCCAGTACTTTTTATCAAGCAATAACTGCACATAACACATCTCTCAGGAAGTCTTGTTAGTGGGCTGAGAAAAAGTAATATGAATATGAGTAATGCCACTCTTATAGAGTTGTTCACTAAAAGCACATTTAGGTCCATCTTCTTAAGTAAAACATGTTATTCTGGTATACCTCTAAAATATTCAACTTGGGGAAAGTGGCTAGGAGAGACTTTAAAAAATGTTTTTAAAATGTGTTTATAGAAGCATTCAGAGCAGGTAATCAGATGCTATTTCCATTACTGCATGATTAGTGGACTGATGGTTAAGCTATTTGCAATATTTAGATATTTCTCAACCTCTAAACTATTAAAATTTCAAACCAAAGCAGTAACTCTTACTTAAGGAATGTAGTTGGGTGCTTAGGATTGTCCTAGAAAAAATTCGCGCCTATACCTCATGATATTTGCTCCACCAGAGTTGCCAACGTTATCTCTTATGACTTTTGACAGAGTAGCATTTTTATGGCCTTCTACTGGAATAGCCTACTTACTTAACAATATTCCACTTGCACTTCATGCTTACAAAATATAAGGTAGGTGCAATAACTCTGTATTATTCACTTTTAGGAGCAACTAAAAAGCATGGCTAATGCAATTCAGTTAATAATTACTTGTGTTTGGATTTAGAGTTCATGCAGTTGAACAAACATATTCAGGAATGGATGTGAATAGGGACTCTCCAGGCTGCTATTTCAGTTCATGGGTATTGAAGGTGGAAATGGGAGTACTAATGTGGTTCTGAGTAACCAGAGATGACTCCATAAATATTTACTAACTCATGATTCCATATTTCTGGACTTACGTGTTTACTACACTTGAAGACTCAAATTCCGTAATTTGATCTAATATTCTCTCCCAGAGAAAGCTGATCATTGCCTAGCCTCAGAGATGGCTTCCGGGTGGGCTTCAAATGATTCTTTGTGTCCAGAATAGGTCCACTGCTGGCTACTTTAAAAAATGCTTGCCATGACTATTCTGTTTTTTTTTTTTAAATTATATTATTTTAGTCACCATACAGTACATCTCTAGTTTTCGAGGTAAAGTTCCATGACTCATTAGTTGCATATAACACCCAGTGCACCATGCAATACGTGCCCTCCTTACTACCCATCACCAGCCTATCCCATTCCCCCAACCCCCTCCCCTCTGAGGCCCTCAGTTTGTTTCCCAGAGTCCATAGTCTCTCATGGTTCATTCCCCATTCTCAGTTTTTTTAAAATTTTTAAAAAGTTTATTTATTTACTTATTTCTTTAGAGAGAGAGAGCACGTATGTACCCAAGAGTGGGGCGTTGCACAGAAGGAAAGGGGGAGGGAGAATCTTAAGCAGGCTCCATGCCTAGCACACAGCTCTAGGCAGGGCTCCATCTCATGACCCTGAGATCATAACTTGAGTGGAAACCAAGAGTCAGAAGCTAGGACGCCCAACTGACTGACTATTACACTACTCAAAGTTGGATGGAATGAATTTTCTGCTGCTGTAACAGTTTTAAGCAGTTGCTTTAAAAACCACAACTTATGTTATAGTTCTAAAGGTCCGGAGTCCTAAACCAACTTGGCAAGCAGGAAAAACATTCCTTCTGGAGGCTCTAGGAGAATATTTTATTGACTTTCCCAACTTCCAGAGGCCACATGCAGCATTCATTGGCTTCTAATTTCTTCCTCTATCTTCAAAGCTAGTGGTGTAGCATCTCTAAAGCTCCCTCTGATTTCTTCCACTGCCACATCTCTTTGTCTGACTCAAAATATGCTATAAATTTAAAAATTACCTGGTGTTTTTATTACAATTTATCTTGAAATAAGTTGCAAGTTTTTTGAGTAGTGTTCAGTGTGAGCTAGAAACCAAGAAAACATCAATTATAAGGAATTTATAGACTATAAATCTTCATTAATGATAGAAACATGAATGAATTACATTTAAATGTCAGGGCATATAGTTCTTACGGTGTAGTTAACGGAAATGTATAATTCCCAAACATACAAATATGTGTGGCCACATACTGTAGAATTGGTTGAACGTTTGCAACAGAACAAAAACTGATAAAGCCAAACCAATACAAATTTTTGCAGCAGACGAAACCACCACTGATCAGTTAGCACCGATGCACTGCTAACAGAGTGTCCTTTCTGAATTGTTCAGAAATACTCTGATTATCTGGGGCGCCTGGGTGTCTCAGTCAGTTGAGCATCCAACTCTTGATTTCAGCTCAGGACATGATCTCAGGGTCCTGGGATCAAACCTGGAGTCCAGCTCAGCGGAGAGTCTCCCTGAGATTCTCTCTCTCTGCCCCTCTTCACCCCCACTTGTGCTTTCTCTCGCTCCCTCTCTTTCTCTCTCTCTCTGTCAATAAATATATAAATCTTAAAGAAAAGAAAGATTTTGACTATCTGTGTATATATATACAGCAGAAGCTCCAAAACTTTGTCAAGCATTTCTGAAAAGCCAGATTTCTTAGTATAATATCATGTTAGAGTATTTCAAAAAACTCTTTGAAATGAGCTAATTCTAATATACAAAATATATTGACATTTAATAACTCAGTAGGTTACTAATAAGTAGCCCTTAGTTGTATACTAATCAGGAAAGTTCTGGAATGTGAGTCATTCACATTCTGGAATCTCAGAAATTATTTGCCTTTTTGAGAACAGGCTCAACCCACCTTGAGGATTCCTGTACCTTCTAACATTGCCGTTTTAGGAATCATTACTTTCAATATCACCCTCGTGTCCTCTTGGAATTCCCTGCCTGTCCTCATCAAACACTTCATTTGGCTAATTCCTTCTCATCCAGAAGAAATCAACTGGAGCACTGTTAAGCGCTTACTTTTGTAGGATCCCTGAGCTCTCTATTCACTCACTTCAGTTAGCGTTGACAACATTGTGAATTTACTAGGGGCAGAGAACCTGTGCTATTCATCTTTGTAACCTCTCACAGTGCCTCTCACAGTACCTTAAAAAAGGTCGAGGTTTAACAAACATTTAAAGAAAGAAAAGCATTAAGGAAGGATTATATAACATTGATAGCTAACATTGACCGACTAATAACCTGATGCCAAGCACTCTTCAATTGTTTTACATATATTTTATGATAAAAATACAAGAATAGTTTACCTTTAAACAGTATAATGAGGTGAATTCTATTTAAAGAATGAGGAAACTGAGTCACAGAGAGATTAAGTCCTTTATTCAAGGCCATTTAGAGGTGGGAACAAAAGCCAAAAACAAGGGCAGGGAGGTTTCAGCAATCCTCTGATCCCGCTGGAACCTAAAATGCATTTTACAATGGTCCTCGGACCTGTTCATTGCCCCTCCGCTTCCTCATTGCTTACATTGAGTTCCAGCCCATCATTCTGATCATTCACGCACAACTTTCTCATGTGACCAACTTGCTTAAGTGAGATCCAACATTGACTAAATCCAATTCTTTGCCTGTTCTTCATCTGTATCCGTCTATAGCTAGAGAGAAAGGGAACATAGGTGGGGAGAGAGACAGCTGTGTTTACCGGAGCATCATTTTAGATCCACAACCACTAACCTTAAGTGACTCTACTCTATATCCTTATTCTAGACTCTTCCTCTTCTAGATGATTATTGCAAGCTTTGCTTTCCCTTCAACCCCTACTCCCCAAGTTTCTTTCTACTTCTGACTCTAAAGTGATGATCTTGTTCCAATTATACTGAACAAGAGAACAGCAGAGAGAACTGCCGTATAACCTCAGATCACATCTACCCAACTTCCCATTCTATCTGTATAATCGGCCTTCTTTTTTTTTTAGAGAGGGAGAGAGGGAGGGAGAGAGAGAATCCCAAGCAGGCTCCATGTCCAGTGAAGAACCCAATGCAGAGCTTGGTCTCATAGACCCTGAGAACATGACCTGAATTGAAATCAAGAGTCAGCCGCTTAACCAACTGAGCCACCCAGGTGCCCCTTGTTTTTACCACAGAAGAGCTACTTGTAAGTAAGGCCAATCCTTCCATGTATACTCCATATGCCATCTCTTCTCACCCACTCAGGAATTTGGCTCTAGTAACCTCCCTCTCCGCAGCATTACCAATGTTTTCCCTTTTATCTGGATTATTGCCACCAGCTTATAAACATGTTTAATTTCTCTTATCTAAACAAATAAAAACAAACTAAAAAAAATCTCTTTGACCTCTCATCGCCTTCCAGCTGTTCCCCTTTAAAGCAAGTCTTTTTGAAAGATTGTCCTATACTTGTCTTTAATTCCTCTGCTATTTTCTCTTGAACATACTTCAGTTAGATTTTCTCCCCTCAACCCTGTGGAAGAAGCTATTGTCAAAGTCACCTATGACCACTAGGTACTAAGTCCAGTAATGAATTCTTGGTCCTCATCTTAGCTAAACTCTCAGCAGTATTGTGTTGGCCAGAGCTGATCATGCCCTCCTCATAGAAATGCCTTCTACACATTGCTTCCAATTTCCTTCTGTTCCATTGACAGCTCAATCCCAGAAAACTTTGCTTATACTTCCTCATATCCCTGACCTCTAAATCTGTGGTCTTCAAACTCTTTCTTCCTGTACCTCTTTGCCTGTTTCTTAAAGTTGACATTAAAATATTTTCATATTAAGATTAAATAGTTGCAAAAAGAGGTAAATGCCAACATATTGCAAACATGGTCATATCGCATAAAACTATGACATCACACTTATAAATATATCCAGTGAAATCTTAATACTATAGCAGTCTGGGGGTTCCTGGGTGGCACAGCGGTTAAGTGTCTGCCTTCGGCTCAGAGCGTGATCCCGGCGTTATGGGATTGAGCCCTACATCAGGCTCCTCCGCTATGAGCCTGCTTCTTCCTCTCCCACTCCCCCTGCTTGTGTTCCCTCTCTCGCTGGCTGTCTCTATCTCTGTCAAATAAATAAATAAAATCTTTAAAAAAAAATGCTATGGCAGTCTGGGACATACCTTTATTTCTTTTAAAGTACATGAACATGTAGTATATCTTGAAATCTGAAATTGTGATATCTTTAACTTTGTTCTTCTTTTTCAAAATTGCGTTGACTATTCAAGGTCTTTTGTGGTTCCATAAAAATTTTAGGATTCTTTGTTCTAGTTCTGTGAAAATGTTCATATTTTGATGGGGATTGCATTAAATCTGTAGATTGCTTTGTGTAGTGTGGACATTTTAACAGTATTCGTTCTTCAATCCATCAGTATGGGATATCTTTCCATTCATTTGTGTCATCTTCAATTTCTTTCTTCAATGTTTTATAGTTTTCAGAGTATAGCTCTTTTACTTCTTTGGTTAAGTTTATTCCTAGGTATTTTATTATTTTTGGTGTAATTATATATGAGATTGTTTTCTTTCTTTCTTTCTTTTAAAAATTCTATTTTTAGGTTCCAACTAACATTTTTTATTTCCATTTTTTTATTTTATTTATTTTATTTTTTATTTAATTTCTCTTTCTGCTACTTCATTATAAGTGTATAGAAATGCAAAAAATTTCTGTATATCTGTATCTTTCAACTTTACTGAATTTTTTCCAGTTGTTTTTTGGTGGAGTCTTTAGGGTTTTCTGTGTATACGATCATATCATCTGCAAATAGCAAAAATTTTACTTGTTCCTTACCAACTTGGATAACTCCCCCCCCCCAAGTATCCCACGGTATACTGGAAAGCTGTAGTAATCACAACAGTGTGGTACTGACACAAAAATAGACACATAGATCAATAAAACAGAATAGAGAGTTTAGAGATAAACCCATGCTTTTGTGGTCAATTAATCTACAACAAGGAAGGAAGGAATATACAATGGGAAAAAGATGGCCTCTTCAACCAATGGTTTTGGGAAACCTGGACAGCTACATGCAAGAGAAGGAAGCTGGACCACTTTTGTATACCATACATAAACATAAATTCAACATGGATAAAAGACCTAAATGTGTGACCTGAAACAATAAATTCCTAAAAGGAAAAATAGGCAACAATTTCTTTGACATCAGCTGTAGAAACACTTTTGAATATGGTTCCTCTGCCAAGGGAAACAAAAGCAAAATTAAACTATTGGGACTACATCAAAATAAAAAGCTTCTGTGCAGTGAAAAAAAAACCATCAACAAAACAAAAAGAAAACATACTGAATGGGAAAATATATTTGCAAATTATATATCCAATAAGGGATTTATAACCAAAATAGATAAAGAACTTATACAGCTCAACACTAAAAAACAAATAATCCAATTAAAAATGGACAAAGGACCTAAATAGACATTTTCCCAAAGAAGATGTACAGATGGCCAACAAACATGTGAAAAGATGCTCAACATCACTAGTCATCAGGGAAATGCAAATTAAAACCATAATGAGATATCATTTTACATCTGTCAGGATGGCTAAAATAAAAAAGATAAATATAGGGCAAAGATATGGAAAAATACGAACTCTTGTACCCTGTTTTTAGGAATGCAATTGGTATAATCACTGTGGAAAACAGTATGGAGTTTCCTCAAAAAATTAAAAATTGAACTATCATATGATCCAGTAATTCAACCACTGGGAATTTACCCAAAGAAAGCAAAAACACTAAAAAAATTAAAAAAAATAAAAGCAAAAACACTGATTCAAAAGGATGTATGCACCCCATGTTTATTGCAGTGTTATTTACAATAGCCAAGATATGGAAGCAACCCAAGTATCCATCAATGGATGAATGGATAAAGAAGATGTGATACATATCTCCAGCCCAGACATCTCCCTCAACTCCAGATGGACATATGCAACTTGATATTTGCTTGATATATAATTATATATATATATATATACATTTAATTACTCAGTCATAAAAAGAAAGGAAATTTTGTCATCTGCAATAACCTGGATGGACCTAGAGGGTGTAATGCTAAATGAAATAAGGCAGTCAGAGAAAGACAATTACCCTGTGATTTCAGCCATACAGGGAATTTAAGAAACAAAAAAATGGACAAACAAAGACAAAAAGAGACAAACAGACTCTTAAATACAGAGAAAAAATTGGTGGTTGCTAGAGGGTAGGTGGATGGGGTGGGAAAGAGATAATAAATAAAGGGCATCAAGGGTAATTTATCTTGATGAGCACTGAGAAATGTATAGAATTATCAAATTATTATATTGTACACCAGAAACTAATATAACACTGCATGTTAATTATACTTCAAAAATAAATTTTTTAAAAAGTACATGAACATAATTTTCTTCAGCAGTAGGAAATTATAAACCATTCCCCTTTCCTTAGACTATTATTTCCATTGCAGCCCCTTCATAGAATTTTACTCTAGTGTAATTTTAAGCCATTTTATTGTGAAATACACCTGAAGAAAATTTCACAAAACAAACATGTACAGCTGCATAATTTATCACAATGCAGACTCATGAAACCACCATCAAGGAGACAAAATAGAACATTTGCAGCAACATCTGAGCCTCCACTTTCCCAATCACAACATTTTCTTCCCTCTCCAATATCACCACTTGAATTTCTTTATGATTTGTACAGAGCTTCCTTTTTAATGAGTTCATGTATCTGTCAGTGACTATTATGTATTATTACTCAGCTTCTTTATGTCCTTTCCTTTTCTTCATTGTTATATGTGTACTCCCTGAGGAACTTCTTTCACAAGGAGAGAGATAGAGAGGTTTCCTTATAAAAATGTCACTTGGTTCTTTGATCACCTTTCAAACTATGTGCTCCCAAATTAAATGATCAATCATCACAAATTAACTTTTATTCTATTATTTTTTTTAAAGATCTTATTTATGTATTTATTTAGCAGAGAGAGAGAGAGCAAGTGGAGGGAGCAGAGGGAGAGGGAGAAGCAGGCTCTCCCACCTGGCAGGGAGCCCGATGTGGGGCTCAATCCCAGTACCCTGGGATCATGACCTGAGCCAAAGGCAGACTTTTAACAACTGAGCCACTCAGGCACCCACAAATTAACTTTTAACAATACTTTAGGTGGGGGCGCCTGGGTGGCTCAGTCAAACGATTTAACGTCTGCCTTCCGCTTGGGTCATGATCCTGGGGTCCTGGGATGGAGCCCCACATCTGGCTCCCTGCTCAGTGGGGAGCCTGCTTCTCCCTCTCCCTCTGCCTGCCTCACCCCCTGCTTGTGCTCTCTCTCTCTTTCCCTCTCAAATAAATAAATAAAATCTTTTTAAAAAATTATACTTTAGGTGGTAACTATATTAGAGTCTCCTCCAACTTTGTAGCAATTGAAGAGTTGGAAACCACCTGATATGCAGAAAAACTTGTTCTTGTTATAAGGGTCCAATTAGACACTAGTACTTTCAAACTTCCCCTTGTTTGAAGTTCAACGGTATCAACACTTGGGGTAATAAAACATAAGATTTCATGATGTGTGAAAAGGATATCATTTGTTCGTAAAGTGCTCAAGAGTGAAGTATTGTGAAAAGAAAGATGGAAAATAAGAACACGCAGCTGAGGGGTGTCAAGTCAAGCAATTCTAGTCATGATTACTTATATCAAGTTGAGGGCGTGGACATTGATTTTCCCAAAACTATCTCACCCCGAATACTCCTTAGAAAATCTTATGTATAGTCCCAGGATACATGTAATCCAGTTAGAAATCCTGTTTACACAGTTGAGTTTCCAGGGCTTTGCCTTTGGACCATTTCTCTGTCTTATACTCACTTACCCAATCTCATGACATGATTCTATATCACACACACACACACACACACACACACACACACACACACACACACTGAGGTCTCCCAAATCTATATCTGCAGACCAGACATCTCCTTTAATTCCAGGCAGATATATGCAAATTGATATTTGATATCTCCATTTGGATGTCTAATGGATATCTCAATATAGATACTCCCATAACTGAAATTCTGATGCCCACCTCCACCCCAAACCCTACTTTCCTTTAGTCTTCCCTCTCTCAGTAAGTGGAATATCCATCATTCAAATTACTCAGGCTAAATATTTTTTGCTTTTACTTGAACATACCAGACATACTCCTTTTTTTTTAATGATTTTTTTTTATATCAGACATATTCCTGCTTCTGAGTCTTGTATTTAATCCCTGGGTATAGACTCTTCTTCCCCAGAGACCTGAATGCCCTATTCTTTCACTTTTTTTAGTCTTTGCTCAAATACTACCATATTTCTGATGCTTTCTCTGTTTGCCTTATAGCAAGCATCCTTCTACCTACATACTGCACACTCTTTCATTCTTGGCCTTATTTTTTACTAGAGCACTCTTCATCTGACATCCTATGAATTTTACTTATTTGTTTTTAGTATATTTCTTCCCACTAGAATGTAAGCTTCATGAAAGCTGGCTTCTGATTTGTTCATTTTATTTTATATTCGCAGTACCTAGAAGAATACCTTGGATATGGTAGCCACTTAGTAAATACTTGCTAAATTGAAAAATAAATAAATTAATCATTGGGTACAAATCAACAAAATAACTCAAACTCTCTGCAACAAGCTTATGGGATGCTTGAAGGTCAAGCTAATCATGACGCTGATGAAAAGGATATGAGTAGTGAAACAGGAGGGAAACTTACACTGTAAGACTTACCTGTCAAAAAGGAAGACATATATGGAAGCATAGAAAGAAATGAACACCAAATCCATCTGAGTTACTACTGACTGAAAAGAATGTAAATATTCATGGAACAGTGACAGGAGGGTTTGTACAACTGACTACTTCCTAGAGAAGAAAGCTGAATCTGCAATAGTAAAGGTGTAAGTTCTTACACAATGACTTTAACAACTCTCATCATTTCCTAGTAACATCTCGTATTTGAGCAATCAAGTCAGAAAAGGGTTTTAACTCGTTACAGTGTTGAAAAGTAAATGTCTCTCTTATTTTTTTTTTCAAATTTCATGATCAGTTCTGGTTTGCTGAATATGAGCAATGATACCAAGTATTGTAGGAAAAAACAGAGTGCGAAAGATGGAATATCTATCCTTCAATGTGAAAAAGAGCTGGCATCATAAATTTATTCTGAATGTGGAAATTAGACTGTCTGAACATTTAGAGTAAGAGCCCTTCAGAGAAATTACCTTATCATATTGCAAACTTTCACTTCATTCTTCATGTCAACTAAATTGGCATTTGAATATTTGATCAGTAAGAGAAACTGGCAGATTTTGGAATCAAACATTTTCTTCTGTTTTTGTAGTTTCTTGTGCCAAGTTTGAGGCACTAGCATTTTTCTTTGTGCATGTTTGGATCCTTTTGACAACTTTCTTTTATGTGATTTCAGTGGTGCATTACAGGGCTTTGATTTAGTAAAGGCTGAACTCTTCTCCCATCAGGATGCATCCATAGAATCAAAGGATAAATGGTGAGTTCACTCCCATAAGTGGGGCTGGATTGCACACTTTTACAAAGATTTCCCTAGAAAATCACTCACGCTTTACTGCATCATCAATTGCTATGAAATTGGCTGGGACCATCCCTCCCCTAGGTCGCCTGGTGCTGTATATCTGCGTTTGGGTGGCTCCAGGCTCCTAATGCTGCAGGTGGCTTGTAGCATGTTCGTCACGCTACCGTATATGTGAGAGGTCAAATAGATTCATCTCCTTAACGCTGATTAGTACAGTGCTTTGTATACAATGGGTCCTCAAAACACATTGGGTCACTTTCTGTAAATGTGAAAGCTTAGAAATTTGGTAATCTTTTCAGAGAATAAAATTTCCTAATTCTTTGTTTAAGGTCAGAATTTCAGACTTTGGGCAGACATGTGGAGTAGATAATTTTACAAAACCAAGCCAATCCTATCAATAAGGAAGAGTGAAATTTTGTAGCACCAAAACAACCATTGAAGACATTGTTGTGTAACCCTTCTCAAAGTTTCCTGCTGAAAATTTACTTTCCCAAATATATTCCCATCTCTGTTTAAAGTTAGGTGTTCTAAGGATTTAACAGAACAACATACAGTTTTCTTCTTCACATGAAGCCTCTCTTTAGAAAATAGCATTATAAATGAGGTCAGATATAAATGATACTTCCTTAAAATTGTGTTTACAAATTTGGTAAATTATGTTTAATTTTAGCTTAGGGAAAATTTACATAGCATCTATTAAATTGGATTGGCTCTTTTGTCGAGGAGTGCTTATCTTGATTATGAAAACATTTAGTAAACAGTTCTCCCACCTGTCATTAAACAAATAAATCAGTGTCACTACTGGCCATCCAAACAAGCGAAATAGTGCATTTGTTTATCGCCTTTTGCAACTGGGGCCCTTGTTACTTTTCAGGGGTTCCCTAAAAATCACTGTTTTCTCTTTCCACACGGTCCTACTTGCAATCAGCACAGCCTATTTCAACAAATCTGATGAAAATCCATCTAGCCTTTTTGTAGGGCTGTGTGTGCAGCAGCAATATCAAACAGAAAACAGGATAAAAACTTTTCATCTGTATAAATATCTATTTTTACTTTAAAATATTTTTGATTAATTGCATAGTTAAAAAACTAATATCATACGGAAGTATTCACTGGGTTGAATTTTCCTAGAAGAATTGTTTTTTGACATTAAGCATCAAATTCTCATCCTGACAATATAACAAATGAAACAATCTAAAATGTCCTCCAACTACAAAACACAGAACAATACAGTGTTTCAAGATGAAGCACTGAAAGATGCATGGATATCTGTCATGAAAGGAATGGGAAGTCTGAGGACGGAAGAGAGATACAAAATGAAAAAACCAAACCAAACCAAAATCTGAGCATTAATCCAGAGCAGTGAGTGTTGAATCAGGCAGGAGTTCTAAAAACTGAGTAAAGGAGCTATTTTCTGGGTGTGGGAGGATTGGGGGGTGGGGAAAGGGGGTGAGTGGGGAACACTCTCCAAAGACGAAGACTCTGGTGTGGCCCTGGGTTACAGGACAGTATGACTTTGACCCTGAGATTTCCCCACTGACATCCTTCTCACTAGTTTAGGAACCGTATTTTCACTACCTAAAATGAAAATTGAATGTAAAGAGCTTTAGGTTTCATTCATGGAGGAATACATCTCTAATTCTATACTCAAATAATTATGACATGCAAAATTCCAAGAACATGAGTTTATGACAGAACACGAACACATATCACATAGGAAACAAGACACCATGAATAAGAACCAGCAGAGACAACAAAAGGTGTGACCAGATTTAGGGAAATCTAAGATGTTAGAATTGTTATATACCGAATAATTCATCAGATGTGTTAAAAAGTCTTCTGACCAAGATGAAGTTACGATAAATATGAGAACATTACTCAGAGAAGAGCAGAAGGGCAAAAAGAACTACTAAAAAGAGCTCAAGAGATTTGAAATATAGAGCTACAGATTCTAACAAAAGTCTCATTGGATTTTCAGAAGGTGAAAATAAAGAGAATAGTAATAAAAATAAAAATTATTATTACTATAAATAGCATATTATATGTACATTTATAATGGCTCGGGAAGTATTCTAACTCAATCAAGTGGGTAGTAGTATTATTATCCTATTTTACAGATATGGAAACTGAGGCAGGAATTGATTAAATAACTTCCCCCAAGATTCTATAGCTGCTACGTGGCAGAGTGAAGTTCAAATCTATACAGTCCAGCAGCAGAGTCTGTGCCTTTTTTTTTTAATTTTTAATTTTTATTTATTTATTTTTTTGATGTAAATTTTGGTGATTCATTACTTGTGTATAACACCCAGTGCACCATGCAGTACAGGTCCTCCTCACTACCCATCACCAGTCTATCCCATTCCCCCACCCCCTCCCCTCTGAAGCCCTCAGTTTGTTTCTCATAGTCCATAGTCTCTCATGCTTCATTCCCCCTTCTGATTACCCCCCCTTTCTTTATCCCTTTCTTCTCCTACTGATCTTCCTAATTCTTATGTTCCATAGATGAGAGAAACCATATAATTGTCTTTCTCTGCTTGACTTATTTCACTTAGCATTATCTCCTCCAATGCTGTCCACGTTGCAGCAAATGTTGAGAAATTGTTCTTTTTGATAGCTGAGTAATATTCCATTGCATATATGGACCACAGCTTCTTAATCCAGTCATCTGTTGAAGGGCATCTAGAGTCTGTGCTTTAATTAACTGACATTTAAATGTTAATGACTACAAATTTTCTAAAAAACTGACAAAAGCAAAGGACATGAATCTTCAGATTTGGAAAGTACACCGAACCCAAGAAGGATAAACAAAAATATATCCCTACCTAAACACATATCAGTGAAACTACTAGACACCAAAGAAAGAAATACAGAAATCTGACAGAAGAGTATGAAGAAGAAAATTTTTAAAATATTGAAGAAAATAACTGTTCACCTAGAATTATGTAGCCTACAAAATAACGTTTCAAAAGCAAGAACAAAAAGCAGACATTTTTCAAACAAAAGTGAATTACTAAAAGGAATGGAGATGCTTCAGGAAGAAAAAAAAATACTTCAAAAGGAAAGCTATGATTAAAAAAAAAGTTGGAGAGGTATGTCTGGGTAGCTCACTTGGTTGGGCGTCCAACTTTTGACTTCAGCTCAGGCCATGATCTCAGGGTCATGGGATCCAGTCCTGGTGGCTCCACATTCAGCGGGGAGTCTGCTTGAGATTCTCTCCCTTTCCCTCTGCCCCTCTCCCTGCTCATGTGCTCTCTCTCTTTCTCTCTAAAAAAATAAAAAAGTCTTTAAAAAAGTTGGCAAACAAAGGAAATTATAAGCATGTTATGATAATGTCTATGTTTAGGGGATTGGAAAGAAAGGTGGGATGTTTGTATGCGTGCATGTGTGTGTGTGTGTGTGTGTGTGTGTGTATGTGTACGAGTGATTAGAATGTGGATGTTCAAATTCCTTTGAATTGTTTAGGAAAAAGGTTAAATATATTGATTTACTTTAGTGTTTATTAAGTGAAATATAAATTAAAAAACAATAATCGTTTAAAGAAGAAAAGAAAGAAAAGAAGAAAAATGGAGTATGTAAGTTCCAAACCACGAAAGGAGAAAAGATGAAAAGAGGGAAAAAAAATCAATAAATGCAAAAGAAAAGAAAGGAAAAGAGCAAAAAGGAACACAGTGAACAAAGAGCAAAGCAGAAACTAAGATGGTAATAATTAATCCACATTCATCAGTAATAGTAAATAGTAAAATAGTAAGAGACAAAGATCGCTCTTGCTGGAGGTGGAGCAATTTAACTAAACTTTCAACAAAATTACCATTTAACCTCATTGACCTTTTTCAATGTGTCTTATACAGCAATATGCTGTTTACAATATACACATCTTTAACCATAGGTGTAGGAACACCTGGAAGAGAAAGAACACAGAATGATAACATTAGACAAATATTAATCAGATAAAGCTGTGCAGCTAGATAATGATTAAAGTATCAAGTCACCAGAAAGATAAAATAGTTCTAAACTTCTATGCACTTAGCACCATAGCTTCAAAATCTAGTTCCATAGCTTGAGAATCCATTAGAGAAAAAGTTACTACTACAAGAGGAAACGGTATAACAATATAATAGAATATTTGACCATACTGTTATTACAATCGAATAGATCAAGTAGATAAAACAAGTAATAGATAAGCTTGATCTAGTGGACATACATAGGATACAATAGGTTTGATTCAACACAGAACAACTGGAGAATACTTATTTTTAATCTCTAAGAATATTTATGAAATTGACAAATATCATCAAGCTGTAAGCCATATAGCAAGTCTCAAAAAATTTCAAAGAATTGGTACCATTCAGATCACATTCTCTGTTCATAAAATGATTGATTAAAAAATCACAAACTGAAAGAAAACAAAAAAAACTCCTATACATCTGAAAATTAAAAACTCACTCCTCAGACAAAGGTATAAACAGGCATTTCACAGAAAACAGCAATTGCCAAAAAGTGTATGAAAAACTCTCAACATCACCGGAATTAGGAAATGCAAACAAAATCCCCAGTGAGTCTTTTTAGTCCCAACAGAATGATATATTTTTAAAAGTCTGACAATACAAAGTGTTCAGGGAGAAGTAAATTCTCATACACCCTTATAGGTGGGAATATGCATTGGAGTAAGCACTTTGGGAACAAATTGGCATCATGTGATTAAGTTGAGAATATGCAAAGCTTTTAACCCTGCAATTGCATTCCTAAACATACATCCTTTAGAATTTCTTGCACAGGTGCGCCAGGAGACAAACACAAGAAATTCTCAGTCACATTACTTGTAATATCAGAAAACCTGCAAACAACCCATCTGTCCATCAGCAGGAAAACAGATAAATTAAGATAAATTATAATATAGATGTGAACGAATGTCACATTGTTTTGAACCAGTAAAGCAAATAACGGAAAAATACTGGGAGTCATTTTTTTCTTCTTTCACATTATATTGATTCGTGAGTTTTCTTTATATTAATAATATTCTGAAGGTGGCTCCACCCAATTCTTCATCTCTTGCTTTATGTGATCTTTTTGCAGAGAAGCTTTAAAGTATTTTATACATTAATATTTTACATGAAAATATTATCAAAACTTTAAAAAATATTTTTGTCATTGGTATTATACTTAGATCTGTCTCAATCCCCCAAATTTTATTAATTTTACCTACGTGTGGTGTTTCTTCCTCCCTCCATCCCTCTGTCCTTCCATTCTTTCCTCCTTCCCCCCATCTCCTCCACTCCTCCCTCTCTGTCTCTCTTTGATTTTTATAAACAAATCTTGTAATAAAGTGTTTTTAAATAAAGAGTAAAATAGAGATACAATTCTCTTTTTTATTCCTCTAAAAGACATTACATTCTGTTCTAATGATATGCTTGTCTACTCTATACTGAGACCAAACTATCTAATTCCAAACATTTTTTGAATTTTATAGCTATGTAAGGTGTTTCAAATATCTGGGAGAACAAGGGCTCCTTGATAAGCTACTACTTGTCAAAAATTCTCTGTCTACTCTCATGTTTATCTTGCAAATTATCTCTTGAGATAGTCAAATTAAATATATATTTGGGAGATTTTTTTCTTTGAGATGATGTTACATTTACATAGGGGGACTATTGATATCTTCATTTTATTAATCATTCCTAGAAAATAGGTATTCCTTTCCATTTATTCAAGTTTTCTTTTGTGTCTTTTGAGTGAAATTTATAGGTTATTTTTCCCTTAGGGATACCTCACATTTTCCTTAAATTAATTTCAGGTATTTTTAAATTTTTGCTGCTGTTATAGGTATTTTCCATTATGTCTCCAAATTGGTTTTTAAGAACTCTGTTAAAATTTCCATTTGTATTTTCCCAACCTATCATCTTCTCAAACATTATTTCTTGTATTTTTTTCTTTGATTCTCTTGATGTGTTAAGATAATTGCATCATGAGTAAATTTTGATCTGCATGCCCTATCTAATCCAATCCTTCACCTAAAACAAAACGAAGCAATAACTAAGCTGAAACGATGACTAAACTACCTTCTTCTTTGACACAAATGTCTTTTGGGGAGAGTAGGCTTTCTGATCTTTTCTGCTCTCTCATGGAAATAGTTATAGTATTTATCATTAAGTGTGCTGCTGCCTATAATTTTAAGTAGTCTATTATATTTAATAAGTATTTATTTTACTAAGAAATTATATTGATTGTTGTCATATATTGAAACAACTAATTACTAATATTGAGTATCTGTGCAATCCCAACATAAAGCATGTCATTCATGGCACATTATTCTCTTCATATACTGATTTATGCAATTTGCTAGGTTTTTGTTTAGGAGTTCTGCATCTCTACTAAAAAATAAAAATGGTATTATTTTTGTTTTTTTGTTCTATACTTTTTTTGTTGTATTACTCTTGTTTTCATTTGAAAATTTTGTTCTACATTTTTTTTTTCAGGTTAGGTTTTGGTGCTTGAATAGCTTTGAAGACAGAGCTGGGGAACTTCCTTTCCTTTCTAGGCTCTGAAATTTTAAATATTGAAGGAATAAGGTTTTGAAGAAGTCATTGAGAAAGCAACAGGCCCTAGAGATACAATTAAATTTTTTGTTTTGTTTTTATATTTACAACTTTTTAAAATCTCCTTTTGGTGCAATAGGTCTATTAATTGCAAACCCAATATCCCTTTCTTCTCTTATAAATACCTTTCAGTTTTATAGGGGTTTATGAGTTTGTTTGAGGTTCCAAGATGTCCAGTTTTAAAAATAAAAATTCTGGACTCCCTTTTTAGGTACAGTAGCTGTGTGTTGATGATATGTATGTGAAGGGGTAGAGCTTTCTGGAAGGCTATTATTTTCTTAATTAAAAAAAATTACGTGGCAATTGTTTTTCATCCTTCTGTACCTCCTCAGCCTGGAATACAGGCAAAGTGCTGGCACTGAAACAGCCACTTTGTGAACATGTGGATAAAAGGAGAGAAAAAATAAGGAGAGAAACACACACCTGAGCTTCATTGACTATCCCAAGGTCTTTTATGATGTGAGAAATATTAATCCCTATTAGTTTAAGCCAATGGTACTTGGATTTCTGATATATACAATGGAATGCAATGCAAAATGATAAAGGTCATTAATTTATACAGGGTTCCTACCCCTCTTGAGTCAGTTTTAGTAGCGTATTTTCAGAGAAGTCATACATTTCAGATGCATTTTAGAGATTTAAATATAGATTTTTTTCCAAATACTTTTATTCCTTCACTTTACTAAAAATCTGTGGTTAATCCTATATTTTAGTTACCAATTTTTAAATTTGTGCTCTTAGGTTTCCTTTTATGCTTCTATCTAGTTGTGTGGCTCTTTTATTTTCAAAGGAGCTTTTCCATTTATTTATATTATTAATATTTTCATGCTTTCTAATTTAAAATTGCTTTCCCCATGCCTTTGTTCTGATTTTGAGTTGAGTTCTGAGTTCACTTTCTTTAACTTTAGGAATAGAGTGTAAAAATTTAGGCTAACAGAGTTTCCTGTGGATGCTGTTTGTTCTAATGCTCAATTCTTTCTATTTCTTACCCTCATTAATTTTCTGAAGATTTTGTAAATGTAATTTTGATTACTCTTTTTATAGGATCTAGTTTTATAGGATATTTTTGGCATTGCCCTTGTTGTCTACAATTTTGTGATTATTTTCACATTGTATTGCCTAAAGCCCAGAGACTAGAAATAATCCAATTTCTTCTTGAGGCTTATGATTTTTTCAGGGGGGCTTGTATGTTTTTTTCTTCTAAAAAAATGCAGTACAGTTGACACACATTATTACATCAGTTTCAGGGAAATAATATATTGATTTGACTGGGTTCATATGTTTTATTTACTCTATGTGTACTTGAAAAAAAAAGATGGTCTTTATTTTGAAGGTTATATAATTAACTTACATGGTATGAATCAGTCTTATTAATATATTATTCAAATGCTTTTTATCTTTTTCCTCCCACTTATCTACAAGTTAAGATCTACTATTAGGTTACTATTGATTTCTCCTGAAATTTCTCATAATTTTGCTTTATACATGTATCAAATAAATCCCAGTGTTTCAGAAGCCAAACTGTTATTTTTCTACAACTCGGTTAGGCATCTACTTCTGTTATGGTAGTGAGAATTAAATTTTGATCAATCTGGAGTACTTTATATCCTCTCTCTGTCATGCTGAGGCTAAATCCAGGTTATGCACATTACAGGACAAAATCACATCCCTCCCCTTGGTGGAGGGTCTTGGTCTTCCTAGCATCTCTCACCCGTCCATGCAGACATTTATTGGCAGGTGACTTGCTCCTTGGACCACAGTGGCTGCTACCGAGAAGCCTGGCATATCTGTCTGCGTGGTCTTTTCACATCTGGACCCTTCTCCATCCTTCTGGCTATGTGTGGAGGCAGAGATATGCTTGGTTCCTCTCGCCATTTTGCACCAGGCGATCCTTAAAGAGATGGGTGAAAGCCTGTCCATGCAGACATCCACACAGCTCTGGGGGGGTTTTCTCCTCTCCAGGCTCTAGCCCGGGAGCACAGCAAGTCTCCCTTGCCCTGTGTTTGGCACCCTGCATGGAGTTCTTTGACTGCAGCCTGGGAGACCCTTTCTCCAAAACTCTCCAAAGGCAATATTGTAACACGGTGACCATCACGACACCTCCACCCCAGCCCAGGCCAAAGGAATCTTTTCTGCTTTAAGGAGAAAGGAGAAATCTCTCTCCTAGGAGTCCTCTCTGGTTTCCTAAAGATGTCAGCTTTTGGACAACAAGCAAAAAAGAAGCCCTCTTTCCTCTGTTTTAACTTGTTTTATCCCATTGTTTTGTTGTTTAAATGCACCTCTAAAAACAGGCTGGAGGCCAGGGATCATCGGTTCCAGAGGGGAACTTGCCTCTGGGTGTGTCTGTATGTGTGTGTGTGTGTGTGTGTTGCGGGGGGGAGGTGCATACACCTGCATGTTTTCTTGCCATACATTTATTGACGCTTTTGTATGAGTGCCCAAATTTGGGCCATGATTTTTAGTTTTCTGTGTCTTTATTATAGGAAAGCACGGAATGAAGCTTGTATTTGTTTCTGTAGTCCTTGCCTTCGGGGTTTGAATGATCCTTGCTGAGAGTCTACAATATGTAGTGTTGGAAGTGAAAAAACAGGCTCAGGGAAACAGAACATAACCGAGCACTTCCTGCCGGTGGATCTCCTCTTGGGCAGGAGCATGAGGACCTCATTTGGACTCATGGTGTGTGGTGGCTAAGGTGCTCTAAGCATCCTCTGTGGTGGCTGCTGGGGCGCCCAGCCCAGACTCCTGTTAGGACTGGGGGACCTGCACCCCCCTTGTCACAGGCTCACAGCAAATGGCTCCCCGAGGAATGGCCGGAAGCCAAAAGGAGCTGCATTCCCCGTGGTTAGACCCCTCCCCAAAGACAGCCCCTCCCCAATGTCTGGGCTGTGTTTTCTGAAGGATCGTTCCAGCTTCAAAGTTTTGCATGGCACAGGCTGACACCTTGTTGAAGCGGCCTTGGGTTTCAGTTTCTCCTTCTGCCCAGTCCTGCTGCCCTCACCAACCCCCAGCGCACTCCGGAATGCAGGGAAATCTCCTTAACAGCATCTGTCTCCTGGAGGGCCTGACCTAAGACGCCATCTCTCTAACAGACTGCTACACTGTTAAAATTCACACTTGTAGATTTTTAGTGGTAATTCTGATGATCTTCAAGACCTAATGAAGTATTCCTATGTGTGTGAGTTTGCTTAGCAATATCTTATTCCGTCCTCACCCCTCCCTGAGGTTGCCACTTTTATTATTCCCATTTTTTTTAAAGATTTATTTATTTATGAGAGAGAGAGAGAACGAGCAGGGGGAGGGACAGATGGAGAGGGAGCAGACTCCCTGCTGAGCGGGGAGCCCAATGTGGGGCCCCATGTGGGGCTCCATCCCAGGACCCTGAGATCATGACCTGAGCCAAAGTCAGCCGCTTACTGGACTGAGCCATCCAGGCCCCAATTATTCCCGTTTGAAGGATGAGGAAATGAAGACATACAGAAGACAAACAGCTTGTCCATTTTCACGTACTACATCCAGGCTAGTCTTCTGCTGAGCGATGAGTCAGGAGACAAGTGAAGCCCCGGGACTCTTTCCCCGAAAATCTCACAAAGGCCACAGATGCTGCATCTGATTATATTTAATCCACTGCAAATAAAAGAACCTCAAGTAGAGGTCCTCATTACTCATGCAGGAAACTCCTGACTGTAAACTTTCTCTCTGAAATAGGGATGGTTATGATGTTATGCCAGAATTTTCTAATACTTCCTGCCATTCTGCATCATTTTCTTGGACGGAGTAGTGTGAGTTTGTCTTTCCATCTGTCTCCATCTGTGATGTACTAGTCAGAACTCCTTGACGTGTGTGTGATGCTGTTCCTTTGTTTCACTGCTGATTAAAATGTTCTACACCTTTACTGTCTCTGGTCCTTTTGTCAGGCTTCTTAAGAGGGCAACTTAGGGTTTGAGCCTGGCATTTAAGCTGTCATATTTCATAAGTTACCTGGCTTTTGTCATGCAATGCTATTTAGCAAGCATTTCCTCCTATCTTGAGTTATTACTTGAAAATAAAATCCCTATACTAATTAATTAATCTTCCCCTATTGACAGACCAAGGCTTGTGACTTTCTTTTTTACTGTTTTAATAACAATACAATGCACATACTTATGGATATACTTAATTTGCATTTTTAATTTTTACTTATATTAGCATCCTAGAAATGAGATTACTGCATTAAAAAGTATGAATCCTTTGACACCTTTGATAAATAATGTTAGATTTCTTTTCAGTTTCTTTTTTCCTAATCTGAATTTATTTCTACTGTCAATATATGAAAATAGCTTTACTATGAAAAATGTCAATTGATATATTCTAATGTTATATTTTAAAATTTCTATTTAGTGTTTGATTTTTCTTATTGGTCCTTTAGGGTCTTTTAATACATAAGAATATTCATCTTTTATGTGTCATTCCTTTTTTTTTTTTTCCCCTTTAAAGAGAGAATGAGAGAAGGCATTGGGGGTATAGGGGCAGGGGGAGAGAGAAAATCTCAAGTGGACTCTTGGCTGACCAGAGAGACTAATGCAGGGGCTTGATCTCACCACCCTGAGATCATGACCTGAGCTGAAATCAAGAGTTTGGAGGTTTAACCAATTGAGCCAGCCAGGCGCCCTTTGTGTGTCATTCTTGTGTTCAACGCTTCCTGCTTTGCAGTTTGCCACTGGTGTGGTTTTTGATGAGAAAGTCTGTATCTATTTTGTTTCACTGATCCAGATTCAGTTCTTATGTAATACTGTCCTTTTTGGAATATTACAACTTCACCAGGCATTTTGATACCTGGGAGGTAAATTGACACTCCTTTTCTAATCAAATTATTCAAAATAGTTTTCTACTTTCTAAACTTCCAGATAAACTTCAAATTATTATTATTAATTGGAAAATTATAAAATAAACAAATTGGGATTTAAATGTTAATATAAGTAGGCGTACCATATCATTAGTAAAATAAAAAAGAAGTAGGCACAATCCTTGTGTCCATCAGTAGGGGTATCAATTAATGCATTAATTAACAAATATATGGATTCAATAATGAGTTCAATAGGGGAATATTAATAATGCATAAAGAAAAATTTTAAAGAGGTGCACTAAAAGTAATGAGTTTGAGGTTTTTATGGATCAGTGAAGAAAGGACTTTATTAGGGCAGGTGGCTTGTATTGGTAGACCATAAAAGGAAGGAAAGGAACTAACTATAGGTTTCCCTGAACAAAGTTTTGGTTTGATTTGAAGATTATGGAAAGCCACGAAAGACTTTGATCAAGTGACTGCTGTTTATAATTAACATTTAATAATGATAAGAATTAACTTTGAGGGGCGCCTGGGTGGCACAGCGGTTAAGCGTCTGCCTTCAGCTCAGGGCGTGATCCCGGCGTTGTGGGATCAAGCCCCACATCAGGCTCCTCCGCTATGAGCCTGCTTCTTCCTCTCCCACTCCCCCTGCTTGTGTTCCCTCTCTCGCTGGCTGTCTCTATCTCTGTCAAATAAATAAATAAAATCTTTAAAAAAAAAAGAATTAACTTGATTATGTCCTTGTTATGTGCCAGGAACATCTCCAACTACTGCAACTGTCCATTTAATCCCCACAGCAACTCCATGGGGCCACTATTACTCTTACTCATTCTGTGTGAGGAGACGGAGATACAGTGGCATTAAGTAACTTTTTCCAGGTTGCATAGCGAGAAAGTGGCAACGTGGCCCAGTTCTTACTCCTGCCTGCTCATTTATACCAGCAACAATGCACACTCATTCTTTTCTTTTCCATCATGTCCTACCAAAACCAAACAATAACAACAAAAACCAAACAGATCTATTACAAGAAGATTGTTTCCAAAAATGTTTTTCAAGTTCATCCCCCCCCAAAAAAGGAATTTTTTTCTATGGAATAGAGAGCAGAGAGAGCCTAGGTGTTAAAGCTCATTTGAGAAACTAACGAGATCATGGAAATTTGCATCGTCATAGCTCCATTAAAAAAAAAAAGGAAAAAAGCGAAAACAAATCCATACTGATTCTGCAAGATGCAGGGGGAGGCTTTCTGACACTGCCCTCAGTGCTCACCTGAAACCATTCCATGCTTGTCTTTATGCAGTTAGTCTTATTTTCTAGAGAACAAGTGCATACTTATAAATAAAGCTCTAAGAACAAGCCTTGTAGGATCTTGTAAGTGGTCCTTCTGAAAAGTTTTGCTTTGTCATGACCATTTCTTAGAGAGGTTCTACTTTTTTTAATATTCTATATAATTTATGTTATTATTATTTAAACGTGCTGGTTCTTGTGTTAACAAAATCTCTCAAAAAGCAAATAATGTTTTGAAAATGTGTTGACTAAAAGAATTTTCCAGGAAAAAAAAAAAAGTTACTGTTGAAATCATCGCAAAACTCCTAATAATTGAAAAGGGGAAGCACGTTTTACTTTATAGCAATTGGCTTCCAAATCTGTATTCTGCGTTAACTGGTAACCCTGATTTTTATTTCGAGTAATCAGAAACGAAATAAAATTGCTGAACTCTCAATGATTAACAAATAGCTGGCTGTCATCAAAGAGCACAAATGAAGTCCACTCAAGAGAGCCATATTATATCAGCCCAATAATAAGATATGAAAACGGTATGTTCTAGAGGGATTTACAAATTACAATAGGTATTTCTAGTCACGGAAGGGGATGATGTGAGAAAGTTTGTGAAACTCGTTTTGGAGACTATAACAGACAAAAATCTTTGACACTGAGGGGTCTCACGGCATTTACAAAAGGGTCTCAGCATTAGGTTCTCAATTCCATAGGTCACGCTCTCAGAATTGCTGACAACTTCTCTTTCAGCACTGACCCCAACACCTCAGCCATCGCCCATTGTTTTCTCACCGCCTTGGAAATGGGCTCTTTAGATATTTTTCCATTACCGATCTCACCCATGAGCAAGATGCCCAGTTGCTACCTCAACTATGTAGATAGCGTTTCCTCCTCCTCTTTCATCTTTCAAATATCCTCAAAGCCTCTGCTGACATGAACTCATTTGCCTAGTCAGCATTCTGTCCACCCATCCATTTGACAAATATACAGAGGCAACTCTAGCATGGAGAGCACAGCCTTGGAAGTCAGACTGCTTGGCTCTGTATCCTGGTGCCATCCCTTATTATCTCTGTAAGCTTGAACTATTTATTTAGCTTCCTTATTCTTCAGTTCCCTCATGGATAAAATATAAAAGTGATGGGGCTCGATCCCAGGACCTTGGGATCATGACCTGAGCTGAAGGCAGGTGCTTAACCAACTGAGCCACCCAGGAGCCCCTATCTGACTCTTTGATTATGACTATCTTATTGGGTATGAAATGGTGTCTCATTGTCGTTTTGATTTGTATTTCTCTGATGCCTGATGATGGGAACATCTTCTCATGTGCATATTGGCCATTTGTTTATCTTCATTAGAGAAATGTCTGATCAGATCCTTTGCTCATTTTTAAATTGTCTTTTATTTAAATTCAATTAGCCAATTTTCAGTACATCATTAGCTTTTGATAAGTTGTCTTTTTATTATGGAGTTATTTAAATAGTCTAGCTATAAGTCCCTTGTTAGATATATGATTTAAAAATTTTTTCCCATTTAATATGGGTTGCCGTTTCACTTTATTGATGGTGTTCTTTGAAATACAAAAGTCAGAGAAAGATAAATACCATACGATTTCACTCATATGTGGAATTTAAGAAACAAAGCAAATGTGCAAAGGGGGAAAAATAGAGAGAGAGGCAAACCAATAAACAGGCCCTTAACTATAGAGAACAAAGTGATAGTTGGTTACCAGAGGGAAGGGGGTTGGGGAGACGGGTGAAAAAGACCGTGGGGATTAAGGAGTGGACTTATTTTGTTGAGCACTGAGTGTCGTATGCAAGTGTTGAATCACTGTATTGTACATCTGAAACTAATATTATGCTGTATGTTAACTAACTGGAATTTAAATAAAAGTTTAAATTAAAAAAAAAGAATATAAAAGTAATGAAAGCATCTTCGTGGAGTTGCTCTAAGAATTAAAGAGGGTAGCTTATAGCAATGGTGTTAGGTGCTTCGAAGGTCAGTGGGGCCAAGAGAGCTTAGAACAGGGATCTGACCTAGTTGGGTACATTAGGGGCGGATGCCATGGGATACACTGTTTCAGAGGAAAGCCAAAAATGACTTCATATTAACCTTCTCCAAAAGGAGAGAACATGACAAACACAGGCCATGTGTTGAGAGGAATCAGGATGAGTACTGATAGAGATGGGAGATCAGAGAGTCTAGGGCAGAGAGGAAGGTAAGTCTGGAGAGAAAGATGGAGGACAGCAGAGAAAGAAAGGGCTTCATAGGACATTTATGGCAGTTGTGAGCTTCTTGCCATTATCAGGCTTAATGTGATGAGATATTGGCTTGCAGAGGGGCCTGACTATCTGATAGTACACATACTAGGCTATTTTTTTAAAGATTTTATTTATTTGTCAGAGAGGGAGAGAGAGAGAGAGAGAGAGAGAGCACCAGCAGGGGAAACGGCAGGCAGAGGGAGAAACAGGTTCCCTGCTAAGCAAGGAGCTGATGCAGGACTTGATCCCAGGACTCTGGGATCATGACCTGAGCCGAAGGCAGACACTTCACCGACTGAACCACCCAGGAGTTCCATTGGCCTATTTTAACAAAATAATTCAGAAGGATCACAGGAGCTTGTGTTAGGAGTATGGGGATGGAGATGGAGAGAAGTGGATAGATTTAAGAAGTATCTGGGAAGTAAAACGGCCTGAACTTGGCCTGAGTTGCATCCGGAAGGTGGGGTGAGGAGGAGAGGCCACTGTGTAGGACTCAGGTGCCTGGCTTACGGCCTCAAAGGATACAAGGTCAGGGGTCTGTTTGGGGACATTTTGTATTTGGGGCATCCAAAAGGACAACAATCTTAAGGAGTCTTTTCATTAATTCACTATTTTTGAAGACTATATACCACATTTAAGCTTTTAAGTCCAGAATTCAATGGTTTTTACCAATGCCAAATATTTCCACTCTTGACTTCTCTGTGGTTTTCCCCAAGCTGATCACATCACTCATTGAACATTTAAATTACCCACTCTTCTTCCTCTCACCCATTCTTCTTTCTTTGCTTTTTGAAATTTGTTAATTAATCTCCTTCAAGCAGCCTTTCACGAGTAATACATCGGATTATAATAAAAGTCTACTTTCCTTCCCATCCCTAAGCCTTGCCCTGTGGCGTTGATTTTCATGATTATTTGTACTTACAAATACATGACTTTATGCACTCATTCTTTCCTTATTTTATATGCATATTTCCTCCTATCTATACTGTATATTGTTTCAGATCAGAGACCAAGTCTCCAATTTATTTTCTATTTGTCCTTTTTTTTCTTACAACAATTTGCAGAATTACTGGAACAACAAAAAGAAATACTTTGTTGTCTGACCAGATTTTCCAAGCTGGGTGGGAGGAGGTAGAAAATGGCTGACTCATGCATACTTTGTTCATTGTTTCAAAGCCACAGAAATCTTTCATCCCTGTTTTATTTCCAATTTTTCCCCTCATATCCCTCTCAATGGGTGGAATTCACTCAGAAATGCCAAAGCATAACAAGTCAGTGTGGTGCAGGGTGGAATGAGCATGCGTGTTGGGTTCAAACAGTAGGCTTTGTTTAGCCTCAACTGTGTGACCTTGGACATCTCACTTAAGCTTTCTGAGTCCGAAACTCCTCATTTTAAAAATAAACAGATCAATATCTAATCTGCATATTCATTCAGTCTTATTTGCCCCTTCATATCCAAGCTTCATGATATTTCCAGATCTAAGCTAGCAACCTGCATAAATACATTCACAGCCTTAATATGTATTTCCAACTGAACTTGATGTTGTTTCTTTATGTTAGTATTTGCAGAAAGCAAAATTTTAAACAAGGTTTAACTTGAAGATGTTGAGAAACAGCACTAAAACACAATACTATTTCAAAACAATCTATAAAGGTCAAACAGATACTTTCAATGCCAAAATATTCTAGAACTGGAGAGTGACAAATATATTAGAACACCCACAGAGAAACCTGTTTTCACTTTAGAGTAAATATTTTTTCTGACGAAAAGATTGCTGCATTGTATGGTAGAAAACTGCCAAAATTTAGAGGAAGTTAAGCAATATCAGAATGCAATTAAAAATAAATTAGTCATAGCTGTGATCAAGGGACTTTCCGGACTGCATTGAGAAGATCAGAAAAATTACCATTAAACTGCCATTGAAAAGCAAAAATCACTTACATCATTTTAAGTAAGAACTTAAAAATCCAATGAAGAAATGAAGTAAAGTGTGCTCTTCTTCAATATGTTCTTTCAGCCTATTCCAAATTAACCAATCTATGAATCTGAATATTTCATATTCAGGTTACAGAGTCATCAACACTGGAAAGTCTAGAATATTTTAAAGTAAATATACCATCAAGGTTTTAATGTTTTAGTGACAAGACAATAAAATGATCCAACAAGATTTCTTTAAACCTTCAAAGAGCAATTTTGCCCCATATTAATACTATATTGATATTGTTTTCCAAGTGTACTTTAGAGCCCTAAGAAAAACTGTAAAAAATGAGAACTGGATTTCAACTTGGAAAAACAGCTCAAACTTACAAGTTGGCAAATTTCATTGACAAGAGACTTTAAAAGAGTTCTGCTTGTGAACTCTTCTCTACATCCAGTGAAGCAGTTTTGTGCTTTTACCTGCAACCGGAAGTTGATAGAAAGTTGGCAGGCCCCTAATCCCATAGTTGTGGAGAATCCTGGATGAACTGCCTTTCTCTGCTGCCAGACTCCTCTGAAGCCACATCACCAAGAGCTGTGTCCTGGGAAGGTAAATTGGTGAGTTTCCAGAGCTGCCTCCGCCCCTCCAGGCAACTCCAGGGAATTTGACTGTGGGTTTCAGATCATTCTCTCTTCACCAGTCTCTGCCCCTTGCTACTGTGTGTTGCTGTCTGCACTTATTTCATCCTTTGGGAACCCCTTACAGGAAGCCACTTTCTACTGCCTGCTGCCGGAGACACTGTGGGATTGCTGCAGGACCTCAGGGCTGATACCTAATTGTCTCAATTTGAATCTTGGCTCCTGCATCTTATTCTATTGGAATCTTGGAGAATTTACTTGTTCAAATTGAGCCTCAGTTTAGTCATCTGTTAAAATGCAAGTGATAGCGAAAGTCAGTAAATTGCAGGGTTGTTGAGGAAAGAAGATAGTTTAATGCGTATGGTATGAGCTGAATGTAGTCATGTGAATGGCTGATACCTACTGAGATGCATTCTGCGACCAGTTCTCTTGACCTTGTTACACAACTCCTCCTCCGAGTGTACCCATATTGGATACCATTTCACCTGGGTCTCTCCACCTAAAAAAATGATTGAGGGGCACCTGGGTGGCACAGCGGTTAAGCGTCTGCCTTCGGCTCAGGGCGTTATGGGATCGAGCCCCACATCAGGCTCCTCCGCTGTGAGCCTGCTTCTTCCTCTCCCACTCCCCCTGCTTGTGTTCCCTCTCTCACTGGCTGTCTCTATCTCTGTGGAATAAATAAAGAAAATCTTTAAAAAAAGAAATAAAGAAAAAATTTTAAAAAATGAAAAATAAAAAAATAAAAAAAATGATTGAATCTATGAAGTTGTTATGAGTCCTTTAACATTTTCACTTGAAAACTCTTTCTGTGCTCAAATGTAGCCTACTCTATAAGGCCTCTCCAAGCCAATTGTGGAACATTTCTGCCCTGATCTGGTCATCCCTTCATCGACTGTCACCTACATTGTTTCTCATTGAACACTAATAAATACTTGTCTCTCTTCCACATAACTAGTAACTCAAATGCAAACAGTTTGTCTTCAGCTCTAACTTCAGGGCCAAAATATAGCAGTCAATAACATATGTTAAGTAAATAAATGACTATGATAATAGATTAATAGCTAGAAACATTGACATGATTTCACGTTTTAGTGAAATCACATCCAAGTGTTAACTTAAATAGGTAAGAATCATTATACAGATGCTATAGCTGGCTGGCTATGTGGGCAGTCAGAGCCAAAAAAAATTCTTTCCTAAGAATTGGTGATAATGGGTAGATTTCAGGCATTTGGGATTCTTTGAGAGAACCAAAGTTTAGCACTCTTCTTCACCTTGGAGATACTGGACAAAGGAGTAAGGTAGCTGGAGCCTATAGTATTTATTACAGAAGAATCTGATATTGGAGGCTGTGTAAAATATCTGTAGGCTACTGGACTTTCTAATACTGAACTACAAATGTGGCCCAACCACACACCTTACCATAGAAGTCATCTTCCATTTTAAGATTGTAAAACAGTCTTAATTACTTGTTCTCTTAAAGCGTATCTGAAAACATAGCAGTAGCTTCTTAAAAAGTAAAGATTTGATGACTGTATTAATAATGAATGAATTTCATTGTTACCCTAGATATGGAGAGATTCTGTCATAACTATAAGGACTATTATGATTTGAAGAGGGAGAGAGTAGAGAAGAGGTGGTGATTGGAGAAAGAACTGAAGCAGGAGGTAGGAGACTGTCTCCTCCTCCTCCTTATCTTCCATCCTTTGCAGGAATCACCAAGTGTTGTTTTCATGCTGGTAGATAATCCAGTGGAGAAGGAGAAGCTAGACGCACAAGTAGAGGGATAACCAAAGAGATAGAATCTTAGAGAAGACAAAGAAAAGTTGATGGGAACCTGAACATCTGAGGGCTTACGCTTGGAAAGATGAAGGAACATTTTCTTCATTAAAATCAGCGGAAAAAGGAAAGGTAGGGGTGGGGAAAACTAAGGAGATTTGAGATGATCATGGGAAGAGATTCCTTTCTGATTGCTTTTGTTTCTATCATCAAGTATGAGAGGTAGTTTTTGACAGGGATTTGGGTTGGGGGTGGGGTTGCCGAGGAGAGGAGATGTGAGATTTTTAAGGGAAAAAGAAGATATAAAATATTGTGAATTAGGGGAGAAGGTAAGAGTACTAGAAAAATATAATAGGTTGCAGGGCAGATTTGAAGACTCCTTTAAGAACTGGTGACTTTCTCAGCATAAGATCCCACATACTTAGAAACCAAAAAATTGGCTATTTCCTAATTTCGTTGGTAATTATATTTGTTTAAGCATTAATTGCAAGCTTCGTTTTTTACAGAAACTTGCAACCATGCTCTGAGCAGACCAAGTCAAGAGGAAGAGGGAAAGAAACTCAGGAGTATACTAGTACCACTTTTAACTTACACTGATTTCAGGGCACATCTAGAGAAAGATCCCTGGGTTTTTGTAAGATGTCTGAAAAATTTTAAGTAAAATATTAAACTTTTTGATGCTTAAAAAAATTAAATAAAAACAGTAAAAAGGAATTGGAAACATGAATTTAAAATATAGCTTACTGGGACGCCTGGGTGGCTCAGTTGGTTAACTGTCTGCCTAGGGCTCAGGTCATGATCCCAGGGTCCTGGGATTGAGACCCATGTCAGGCTCCCTGCTCATCAGGGAATCTGCTTCTCCCTCTGCCTCTCACTCAACTGCTTGTGCTCTTGCTCGCTCACTCTCTGACAAATAAATAAAATCTTTAAAATAAAATAAAATACAGCTTACTTCTCTGGCTTCTAAGAAATTGTCATCATCTACAAACCCTTTTCCATAGCTACAGATGTAGGCTGGGCAGAGGAATTTCTTGCCCCAGAATTCAGAAATTCACTAGCAACTGTTGTGAGCATTTTGCAGTATTCTGGGACAGTGGTACCTATAAGATAAAACAAAGGGGACAGCTAAGGCCATGTTCACTGACTCCTCTCTCTCCCTCTTTTGACTCTACCTTAATTCAGGATTACGTACTCTTTATCCATATCACTATGTAGGTCTCCAGACTTCAGAGTAAAACGTCTCCAATCTAGCTGAATTAAAATCATTAAATGGCTTTCCACTGCACTCACAAAAAAGGACCATGCCGTTTGCCTTATGGTCCTGCCTCCTGCCTCCGTCTCCACCCTCAGCTCATACCACTTGCCCTTCACTCTACCACGGTGGCTTTTTCTCAGAGCCCTGAAGAAGCCATGCTCTCTGGTGGTCTCAAGGCCTTTGCTCTGTTGTATTACCCAGAGGTTTCCAGAGAAACAGAACCAACAGGTTGTGTATATATGTACATATGAAGAGAGAGAGAGAGTATGCGCTTTGTTTGAAATATTCAGCTCACAAGATTGTAGGGTTTGGAAAGTCTGCAATCTGCAAGGCATGCCAGCAGGCCGGAGACCCAGGCAAGATCTGACGTTGCAGCCTCCACTGTGAAGGTCTCGTGGAGGCAGAATTCCTCCTCAAGAGACCTCAGTCTATTCTCTGAAGCCTTCAACCAAGTGGAGGAGGCCCATCTACGTTGTAAAATAATCTACCTGACTTAAAGTAAACTGATTTAAATGTCAATCTCATCTAGAAATGCCTTCACAGTTGCAGCTACACTTCTGTTTGAGCAAAAACCGGGTGCCATGGTCTAGCCATGTCGACACGTATAATTAACCCATCACACCCATGACATCACTTCTGCTTACGAAGCACTTTCACTTCTCCTCTTCTTTTTGACTAAACTGTCACTTCTCTGACTTTCTTGACCACCCTCTCCCAAGACTGAGTCATATCCTTCTTTTATATCCTAGTAGAGAGCCCTATATTTCTCCAGCACAAGCATGATTTAATTCCTAATCATGCATTTGATCCATGTTTGACTCTGTTGTCTCATGAAGATAGAATCTGCATCTAATTGTTCACCACTACGTTCACGAGTCTCAGGTACTATCTTGCACAAACTGCATGCTCAGTCAAAACTAAAGAGTACAAGAAATCTCCATATGTCTACTGAGTGGGATTTATAATGTATTCCTAACCATCACTCACTTGTTTTAAATGTTCATCCGTAATCATTATAAATAACAGACCAGTAACATTCACCAGGTGCTTGCAGTTCCTAGACACCCAATATTAACTTACTCTATCAGACACGTCTTCTGTACCATGTCAACCTTCTCAGTCTCATTGTCTCTAAGGAGGTTCTTGGCCACACCTTCCACTCCAGTCCTGGTCCCTGTAAAACCAATGTCTCTGGAGCAAACTGGGCTGCACTTACCTCGTGCCTGGTTATTCCATTTCTCCCCTCGAGCCCTGGAGATCCTCTCTCTAGGGCTGCTGAGATCTGTTTTATGACCCACACAGCTCCCATACTTTCCCAACCTGAAAATGTGGGGGAGATAAAGTGCTGAGGAACAAAACTTGGACCAATAGAAGGAGACAGAAAATAAAATTTTTTCCCCTTCCCCAACCCACCATTCACAGACTGTCCTGAGACATAATAGTTCACAAAGCCCCTGGGAGATGGTCCCACGAGACTGAGCAGTCATAAAACATGATACCCGAGATTGGCCAGAAGTCAGGTATATACTCCCCCCATTTCTGCTCTCTCCTTTCTTGCTTCACTACCCTTGTCTCTCACTCTGGCTTCCTTGACATTGAACTCCTCAGTATAGTCTTAACGCATAAGCTTTAGCCCAGGTTCTGTTTTTTAGAACACCAGGGCTTAGACATTCTTTTCATCTTCACAACAGGAAGAGGATAAGATTCAGTTTGTGTTTTAAATGCTCATCTTGGGGGCGCCTGGGTGGCTCAGTCAGTTAAGCATCTGCCTTTGGCTCAAGTCATGATTGCAGGATCCTGGGGTTGAGCCCCACATCGGACTCCTGGTTCAGCAAGGAATCTGCTTCTCCCTCTGCCTCTACCTGTCACTCCCCCTGCTTGTTCTCTCTCTCTCTTTCTGTGTCAAATAAATAAATAAATAAATCTTTAAAAAAACAAATAAGTGCTCATCGTGGTGCAGTGTGCTGACAAGGAGGGGGAGAAGAGAGGAAGTGGAGAACTTACTTAGGAATTTATGGCAATGGTCCCAGTAAAAGACGACGGTGGTACAGAAGAGAATGCCAGCTGTAGACATGGAAAAAAGTGAACAAGTTTGAGATCGAACTTCCTCTTCCCTCATAGTCCTTTTCATGTGCACTGCCATTATTTATTTACCCACTTGCCTGTTCTGCTATGAATGCTCTATCTGCAGGAATTGCTGGCATGCCTCAGAAACCTAGTATATTTCTGTTGTATGAATGAGACAGAATGACAATTCCAGACAGGAAAACATACCAGTGGGTGGTTCAGAAGATTACAGCGGACTAACCTTAGGGAGAAAAACATATATCTAATATCTAATGTATTATATATAATATATATCAGGTAATAATACCTGTTTTTTATATATATTTATAAATAGGATGCTTTGAGAGGAAAAAGGGCTGCTATTCATTGTTATGCTGGAACAACAACTAGAATAAATCAGGACTGTCTCCGGCAAAATCTGGACGTATGTTCATACTAAGTACGCATATGACTTACTATGAATTTTCAAAGTATAGCAGTCTAATAATTCTGTTTACCAAAGTATAGTTCTAACAGAAGCTGTGCTTGGCAAGAGTTTATTAGCTATTAGTTTTCATCGCTGAATATAAAACACAAGATTTTATTAAAGTATTATCCATTAGAAGAAGAAAACATGGACATAAACAGGAGAGAAACACTTTTTAAGCCCTCCTGGCCGAACTTAACAATTTTGAAAGCAGTGGAGACTAGCTTTTAAGAGCTCTGGAGTCAGGGCGAATAGGACTTTTAAATCTCTTGCTCCATTTACTTTTCACTTAACCATTTAAGGCTTAATTTCTGTATCAGGAAAACTCATGTAATAATATTCTAATTGTTACAACACTTTGTCCATGACAGGAAATTTACTCTTGGATGAAGCCAGAATAACAACAGCAATGGGATTTATTGATTCATTGATTCCTTCCTTTAACAAACAGTTGCTGAGCACACGCACTATGCAGTAGGCCTGTTCTCGACGCCGGGACGTAGCCGTGGAGGAACAGGCAAATCTACTGCTCGTGTGATGCTCAGACACTTCTGGAAAAGTTGGAGAAGTGACCCAAGAGAACCAGCTATCAGGGTGCCTGACTGGCTCAGTCCATAGAGCATGTGGCTCTTGATCTCGGTGTCATGGGTTCGAGACCCACATTTGGTGTAGAGATTGCTTACATAAATAAATAAACATAAAAAAAAGGAAAAAGGAACCAACTATCATATATAATGGCAGATGTGGTTGAATTCTGTGAAGAAACAGGCAGATGAAAGGTGGGGAGAACGACAGGTAGGACTCCTCTGAGGGGTTGATATTTGAGCAGAGGCCAGAGGAAAGTGAAGGGGGGAGTGATGAGAATAGCTGGGGGTCTGGAGGGTGCATTTTAAGCAGAGGGGACAGCAAATGAAGTGGCCTGAGTGAGAGTCCATTTGGCCTCTTCAAAGCAAGTCAGGAGCTGCAGAGAAGTGAGCAAGGCGGAAAAAAAAGAGATGAAAGAAAGAGATGAGCATGAAAGCACATTCAGAAGTCCTGGAGTAGGAAGGGCCCCGGGAAAGACTTGGTTCAGAGTTTAAGTTCAAGTTTGATGTCGCTCAAACTTGTTTTTTCTCCATCTCTTGGCTTTACTTCCTCCTGTCTGGTCCCTTTGTCGCGCAAGCTTCCTCCTCACAGTGTCCAGATATGTCTGCAGCTCCAGGCATCCTGGATTCATTGGAAAGAGGACCACCCTCTTCCTAGTAGTTCCTGCAGAACCCCTAGATTATCTGCAATTTGGCCAACTTATATTGACAGCCATCCCTACAAAAGTCACAGGGCCGGCATTTGGTTCTGTGGCCTCTACTTTGGCCATACAACCTGCACATCTGGGTCTAAGAAGTAGAGTGAGAACAGGGCAGGGAGGCACAAGCAGAGTAGAGCAGAGCGTTCAAACAAAAATCCAGAGCTATTCATGGACATAGGCTTGAATGGATGCTGGTTGAAAAAAAAAGACACACAGAGGGACCATAGTAACTTCCATCATCGTCACCATCATCGCTATTACTATTACCAATAATGCGAGGAAGGCGTTGTAATTAAGCTGTATATCACGGCTTTTTGTGTTTATTTTTACTTTAGATTCACAATTTAACAAACTTTATGTAGTTCATTTTAAAATATGAGTTAAGTTTTCACAATGAATCTTTCTTTGAAAAATAACTTTGAATCTTTTGAAAGTTCCAGAATAAAGAATCCTATCATTTCTTGCTAACTAGAACCAGATGGATCCATCCAATGACTGCAGACAGGATTCTGGTGGCCATTTTGGGCAAATTTCAGCAGATTCACTGGTTACAGAGGGAACAGCCAGGCCGAACTTACCTCTGTAAAGCATGTGACGTATTATAGGGGCGCCTGGGTGGCTCAGTCAGTTAAGTGTCTGCCTGTGGCTCAGGTCATGATCCCAGGGTCCTGAGATTGAGCCCCACATCCCCACATCAGGCTCCTTGCTGAGCCTGTCTCCCTCTCCCTCTGCCTGTCAAATGCCTGCTTGTGCTCTCTCTCTCTGTCAAAGAAAGACAGAGAAATAACATCTTTTTTAAAAAAAAGCATGTGACATATTACAGTTGCCTGTGATAGAAAATTGAGAGTACAGACTTAATATTTTTTCTCTTGGAAAAAAAAGGAAAAACTTATTATGAAATTATTAATCAAGTTAACCAGATAAAAATTGTTATTTAATATGTCAACTATGTATTACTAACATTTAATTAAACATGGAAATTTGCTCCACAGATCTTACATCTGGCAGACCATTGATACTTTTAGTGCCTCATTTAGTTGAGAGTTAAGATAAACTATGGGGAAAATATCAACCACATGATTCTGTTATGTAAAGCCCAAAATACTGGAATAGTATCGTTTGTCAATGCAGCACTCCTTAAAATATACTTTTAGATAAAGTTAGCATATTTTCAGCTTTATAATACTCATGGATATGAGCTTTACCCCAACATTAAAAAGTAAACAAGTTTATTTCTCTCAAAATAAGTTTTTTTTTAAAAATTCTACATAAGCACATACTGTAAACAGTGGAAATATTTAAACCATATTTGTAGTTTGGAAAATTGGCTTTTACACAATGGTTTGGCTCAAAAACCCCATTTTCAGATTTTGGTTTCAAAATGGTTATTTATGCTCATGCATTTACTTCTTCTCACTCCCTAAATATTGAAATTATACAAAGCATCTAAAAATAAGAATATATCAGTCCATACATTGGAAACACAAGATTTCCAGGAAAGACTGAGAACCTTTGAGAAATTGTTGGAAAATATCAAGCAGAGGGAAGCAAAAGAGAGGTCTATTAGGCAGGTGAGTAGCTTTTCTCACTGAAAAACAGGAAAAATAAAAATCTAATCTTGGAATGATAATGACTGGAGGTATGATATAGCTAGTTAGATCATCTGGAGATGAATACTCTATGTCAAAGCTCTTTGGACTCAAGTGACTTGCCACAGCAGATTTTTTTCAAACCTCTCTTGATATAAAACAAACATGGAGAAAAAACAACTGCCACTTGCAGTAGTAAGGAATTTACCTACAGACTTAGCTTCATAATATTTTTTCCCTTTCCATTTGAAAATGCAATTCAAAACTAATGCTTGGCCACCTTACAGACAAGAGTGGACCAGAAATCAGTCACCTGTTTTAGGGGCTGGACAGGACCTGCTAGAAAAACAGAAACACATCCCTCCTTATGCCTTGTGGCCATCTGGATCCCCAGTCTAGCACAATCAAACCCCAGAAAATATAAACATTCTCTTCCTCTTTCACAGGGGATGAAAACTTAAACACAATCTCTGAAAATAAACACAAGTCAAATTACTGGGCAAACATAGACCTTCTGTTTAAGAATATGCAGACAAAGAAAAATTGCCAGGTATGTGAAAAGACTCAGTAGTCCAAAAGAAAATAGTGCTGAAAAATCCATACAAATGCAATCCTTTGAAATGGATTTACTTCATGAAGCAGGGAAAAAACAATGATCTGCCATTTTTTGTTCACACAACAAAATTTGAGAAACACTGTATATACCGGCATGGAACAATCTGAGATTTAGAACTCTTTTTTCTGAGGAAAATCATCATTATTAAAATGTTTAAAACAGACAAATGAGGAAATGTATTATAAGCGATGATCTCAATTAGTGGCTTAGAAAATAAAGAAATTCTCACAGAAGTAAACAAAAATGAAAAAGGAGGAAAGAGAAGCTGCTGAAGGTGGAGCTCTAAGAAACCCAGTGTATTTATAATATAAATGCCAGAGAGTAAATGGAAAAGAAACAAAAGTCAAAGAAATAATAGAAGAAAATTCTTAGAGGAAGGAAGACTATAATCTTAACATTTAAAGGAACTGCCTGATGCTAAATAAATTAATGAAAATGTTTTTATTTTTTTATTAAATTAATGAAATGTTTTATTTTTCTTTATAATTTCAGAGATAAATGACAATTTCAGCAAATATCCATTGTGGAGAAGAGGAGGTCAAGACACTACTTTCACAGAGAAAAATCTAGGTAATTACTTATTTTCTAAGGAAGGCAAGGTGACAATGAAACAGTATCGACAGAGATTTTAGAAAAAAATGTTTGCAACCCCAACATTTCATAGATTCATTCAAGATAATGCTCAGTTATGTGACCAGAATTTGTATGTACCTTCAAATTTCCATTTTACTCTTCAAGCACATTTCTCGGTTTTCCTTGCAATTGCATGACTATTTTCTTCCTATTGGTCCAATGAGTTATAAGTGGAAGTGTGTAAACTTCTATTTTCTCCTTTCTCTCTTCATCCATTATCCTGCTTAGAAAATGAATCTGATGGCTGACACTTAGACAGCCATCTTGGATCATGGGTATGATGAATGCTCCTAGGATGGCGAAGCATAAAATCCAACAAAATCCATGAAGCTTCCAGGTTCAGGTCTGGATTCCTATGCCTAGACTCTTTTTATGTGAGAGGGAAATAAACTTTAATGTGTTTAAAGCCATTGTTTATTTTTCTTCTAGATGTAGTCAAACCGATCTTAACCGATCTTTTCAAGATGACATACAAACAGGAAAACAACTTTCACACTCTTGTAAGGATTCATAAAATAAAAATCTGAATATCTTTCCCGGAAAAAAAAATTTAGAAAATTATTCAAGCCTTCTGAGAAAAGAATATAAATAATGAGCTCAAATCAGGGCAAAATGGGTTGTAAGAGAAGTGGCCAGAGGAACATTAAAACTCGAGAGTTGATTGCCAAACAACTGTTAAAGTGGATATAATGCAGATGTTAAGTGTGTAATATAACAAATAAATTAATACTAGTAATCTGGTTGTAAAAGTCAAGATTGTTATGCAAATTGTGGAAATGTTGGAATGTGGAGTAGAGGAAATACAGTGCACACACTGTTCATTTGATGAGCCAGGATCAGTGATTCGTTCTAAAACAAATCATTACATTGGAAGAGAAATTGAGGTTCACATTTTACAATCTATAGGCATCCACTACTGGAATGAAAATAAGTCAAGTTTTTATGCTGCTGCAGACAATAGACAGCAATAGGGACATTGGAGTTAGGCAAAAGGTATGAAAAGAAAAGATGAAACAGCCAGGCAGCAGAAACAGCCAGAAGTTTAGTACAAGGGGGTAGAGAAGTAAGACTTCATTAGTCAGAACAATCTGGAGTGCAAGTGAGACAAATGTGACTCTAAGTTCACAAACACAGTTAAGATTTGTTTAAGCCAAAGTGTAGAATTTACTGCCTCATGTTTTTGAAAAGCCCAGCAGTCCAGAAATCCCCGGTGCCCATTTTCAAATGAGGAGTCTCTTATCCTTCATCTATTCTGGCCTCTCTGTGGAATTTATAAACTCCTTTAACAAAAGCTAAAGTGTCTGGACTGGGTAAAAAACAAAACAAAACAAAACCCACAAAAAAACCCCACAAAAAAGCAAAAAACATTCAAGTATTTGTTAGATATCTGACAAGTGCACTACAATAATGAAATGGTATTTTAGAGGGAGTGGGCAAATATATATTGGATCAATTTAAATTTAAAAAAGGGCTATTATTACATATCAAAGAAAACTGAGTTTAGATAAAATTAAAATGGCTAAATACTAGCTGTAATGTTTATATGACAAATAACATAGTTTTTGATTATAAAACAAGTTAGAACCAACAACAAATTTTGACAAAACTTCAACTGTAGTAAGAAACTTTGAAGTTTCTCTCTTGGTCTTTGACAGATAAAGTAGGCAAAATATAAACCAAAAAACTGAATTTCAAAATTCATAAACTTGACTTGGAATACTGCAACTATTATGGAAAACACACACACACACACACACTATATATATATATATATATATATATATATACACACTATATATATATATACACATATATATATATAAAACATTTGCAGAGAAGATTGGATTTTATTTTTTTTTTATTTTTTATTTTTTAAAGATTTTATTTATTTATTCGACAGAGATAGAGACAGCCAGCGAGAGAGGGTACACAAGCAGGGGGAGTGGGAGAGGAAGAAGCAGGCTCATAGCAGAGGAGCCTGATGTGGGGCTCGAACCCATAACGCCGGGATTACGCCCTGAGCCGAAGGCAGACGCTTAACCGCTGTGCCACCCAGGCGCCCCAAGATTGGATTTTAGATCTTGGCTTATCTTTACAATAAATCTACTAAACTACAAATCACATGCCCATGTTCTTTGTCCTGAAGTACAATAAAATTGGAGACTAATAAAGCATAAACACATTCACCCTCTCACAAATAAAACCATCTGGAAACAAAATAAGATTGTCCTAAAGAGATTTTTTAAACCAAAGAGAAAATAAACATTTCATATATCTGTATATACGTACAAAAATACATACATGCATGTGTACATATATGTTAAGATATTAAGTTACATCATAATGATAATCATGTTACTACATATCTGGACTTGGCAGAAGTGGTCAAAGCTGTACTCAGAAGAAAAGAAACGGTGTCAAGTGCTTTTACAATGAACAATAAAGAACAAGGATTAAGTATATAATATAAGAAGCTTGGAAAAGCCATGAAGGGATTGATAAAGTTAAAAATAGATATATGATATAGTAAAGTGAGAACAAATTCACTTCTTTGAGAACAATGAAATACACAAACATAGACGTGGATATAGAAACCACTGCAAAAAGAGAGAGGATACAAACAGATGAGAGTACACACGACAAGGATAGAATACTATGGGACAACTGCAGGGAGTTTGAAACTTGATTTTGTAGAGAACTACAATGTACTATAAAAGTTTGTAGTAATCGGTAGTAAACCGATTCGGATATAGACACTTGGAAAAACTGAGAAAGTTTTCTAAATGCTAATGCCTCAAAAGGAGCTTGCCTTCACTTATTTTATGGATGAATTTTTTCAAGATTTCAAAGAACCAATATTTGCTATACATTTAAAGATGTTCCCAAAGAAAAGGAAACAGATTTCCAATTCATTATTAAAACTATGATAATAATGGAACTAATATTCGACCAAGAAAGTTAAAAAAAAAAGCCATGACAACCCACTTAGCCTACACAGATTCAAAAATCCTAGAGAAAAATACATCAGTTATAAATAATTAATAAATATGTAATGGTAAAATAATAGAACTATATTATTACAATAATACATCTGATAACCTAATTGTTAGTTTTAAGTGTCAGCTTGACTGGGCCACGGGGTGCCCAGATATTTGGTTAAATGTTATTTGTAGGTGTGTCTGTAGGGTTGTTTCTGGATGAGATGAGCATTTGGAATTGGTATACTGAATAAAGGCCACTGCCCTCCTCAGTTTGGATGGGCCTCATTCAATCATTTGAAAGCTTGAATGGACTAAAAGGCTGAGGAAGAAAAAGTTCTTTTTGCCTATCTTCAAGCTGAGACATTGGTCTTCTCCTGCCTTTGGACTCAGATTTGGACTGGAACTACACCATCAACCTTCCTGGATCTGGATTTAGCGTCTATAATCACAGGGGCCATTTCCTTATAAGTCATATATTATATATAATATATATTATTAACCTACAAATATATAGATTCTGTTTCTCTAAAATCCCTGACTACAACATGAAATAACACATTTATTTCAAGAATGCAAAGATGGTGGGGTAGTTGCTAAATTCCTTCTGGATTGCCCTTCTCTGATCCTTTTAAAACTGAGCATTGACAAGTGACCCAATGAAATCCAAGTGGAAATAACATGTGTTACTTGGGGGCAGAAACTTTAAAACCAGTCTCATCTTCCAGGTTCCCTTCCTGCTGTTCTGGTGATTGTAGTTAAGGAGGGAATCTCTGTCAGCCTAGATTCCTGAGTGTTTACATAAATAGCCCCCTAACACCCCAAACTAAACCTCTTGTATGAGCAAGAAAAGATTTTATTGTGTTAATATAGTAAGATTTGTGGTTGTTTTCTTACTTAAAATATAAAGACCCTAGACTATCCTGGACGGTATTATTAATAATAATTCAATATTTTATCTGGACAGATAAAAATCATATGATGATTTTAACAAATACTGAAAAGATATTAGAAAAATTTAACAACACCACCAGATAAGAACTTACAGTAAAATATGAATAGAATAGGATAATTCGGTAATATGATAAAGAAATTAAGCTAATAGCCATATTTATAAATAATATGAAATACTTGTTGAAATCATTGTTTTCTCCAATATTATTAATATTTTTCTGAAAATCCTGGTTAGAGCAATTAGAATAGATAAAAAAAGTGAAGATATTAGTTAGGAAAAGATGATACTATTATTTTCAAGTGATACATTGTCTACTAGGAAGGCATTAGAAATTCCATTTAAAAAGTAGTATAAAATGTTAGCTAATTCAGGAAAATGATTGAATTAAAAAATAAAAGCAAACTTTAATAGCTTTCTTATATTACAGTTTATCTAAACCAATGGCTAATGGATGAATAAAAAGTCTATGACTGGACTTCAAAAGGTCTCTGGGTCTCTGAAATTGCCTGCAAAATTGTATGTAGGCATTTTACTGGGACAAGTTTTGAGAGATTTCATCAGATCTTCAAAGAGTCTGTAAGTAAAAACAATTAAAGACACACCATCATAACAACAGCAATCTATAGGAGACAAAATTGGGAAAATAGCAACAAATATCTAAAATTGACTTGTTTTCAGAATCTCAGTACAAACAAAAACTTCCGGAATCCTATATAAAGCTAGAAAAGACAAGTGTAAATAAATGCATGACTACATGATGTCACTGTATGGGAGAGTGAATATTTTAATGATGTAAATTCTCCTCCAAATGGGCAGTAGTCCACATATATATGTAATATATCTACATATATATAAAATACCATAAAGTTTAAAGACCCACAATGAATGACACATTGTATATTGGAGTGAAATATGTTATATTCACATTATAGTCAGTGTATATAAATAATAAACTATTGACATTAATATTAATATTAACTCTAGTAGATAATTATATAATTAATAAAATATAATATAACATGTCAATTTAATATATTAAATATATTATACTTAGGAAGAGATCCTACAATTTGATAATACAAAATACCCAAATATGAATATAAAAAGATAATTCAAAAGAGAAGAAAGACTTAACAAACATATGGACATAATAAGCAATAAAAGGAATGTACATAAAGAAGTGTGTGGGATACCATTTTCAGTGGCAAAGTCCCACCACTAACACTATCCTCCCTGTTGTCTCTTCTCTGTTTCATTTTCCTTCAAAGCAAAACCAACTTCTAAATAACATACTGGAACATATAATTTCTACTTGTTGTTTATTATCTGTTTCTTTCTGCGAGAATGTAAGCTCCTTGAAGGCAAAGATTGTTTATATGATGACTCAGAACTTAGAAAAGAGACTGCACTATAGTAAGGTCTCAGTAAATATTTTAAAAACGAGTATCGGATCATCAAATCTTTAAAGAATGATAATGCCAGGTGCCTGGGTGGCTCAGTTGGTTAAGCAACTGCCTTTGGCTCAAGTCATGATCTCAGGGTCCTGGGATCAAGCCCTGTTGGGATCCCTGCTCTGCGGAGAGCCCGTTTCTCCTTTTCCCTCTGCCTGCCACTCCCCCTGCTTGTGCTCTCTCTCCCTCTGTCAAATAAATAAAATCTTAAAAAAAAAAATGATAAGGCCTAGTATAGTTAAGGTTTTGGAGAAAAGGGCATTCTCATATACTATTTTGTAGATAAACTGAAAAATTTTCTGCTGAACAGATTTGCTATATCAATTTATATCATATTATGTATTGTGTATAAATACATATTATATATTTATATCATATCATATGTGTATATCAATTTATATTATATTATATAATATGTATAATAGTGCTTATATACATACATACATTAAATATTTCCATTTAATAATGTTCATATACATACATTAAAATTTTCCATTATATATATACAATATACTGTAAATGTATACGTGAATATAGCAATTATCATCTAGAAACTTATGAGGAAGTAATCATAGGACAAGAGCAATATATTTGTTTAAATATATTCATCAGAGGATTATTTCTAACTGTAAAACTTAGGAAACAATATATATTTACTAATAGGAGATTGTTTAAATCAATAGTATCTAAATTCATGCTTTGAATTACTTTTCAGCTACTAAGTAAATGATACAGTATTTCCAATTGTGTGCGTATATGTGTGTGTGTGTGTGTGTGTGGTAGGTACGTAGGTAGGAAATGTTTTTTGAATAATTACCTAAGAATATTAACAATAGCTATATCTAGATGATACTGGGTTTTTTATATGAATTATAAAGAAATATTTTTTAAAACAAAAAAAACTTAAAATTTTTTTCCAAGTAATTTTATATGACTTTTAAAAAATCTTAAACATTTTGGTGTGTGGGTATGGGTGCAGGTTTTTTTTTATCTCTTTTTATATTTTTAAATATTTATCTTTTGTAGAAACAGAAGAAATATAGGAGTAATTTATTTCATTCTTATACTACTTAGATTACTTGTATTTACTATGAAAGATAGAATTATTGCTTATGCCTATCACAGTGCATATATTTCACAGTATAGGTAATGCAAGGGGGCTTTGTCCCAGAGTCAAGTTTCCTATACTTCTGATTAAATAACTATTTTTAGACAATAATTCATTCTCTTTATTAAAAATTCCCATATAATTGGTGTATCTGTGTATACACACACACAATTGAATATTAGCCATGTAAAAGAATGAGATCTTGTCATTTGCAAAAACATGGATGGACCTAGAGCGTATTATGCTGAGTGAAATAAGTCAGACAGAGAAAGACAAATACCACCATATATTTCACTCATATGTGGAATCTGAGATACAAAACAAATGAACAAATGAAGAAAAAAGAGATAAGCAAAAATACAGAGTCTTACATACAGAGAACAAACTGCTGGTTGACGGAGGGGCGGGGGATGGGGCGATGGATGAAATTGACGGAAGGTGATCAAGAGCGCACTTAAGATGTGGGGCACCTCGGTGGCTCAGCCGTTAAGCGTCTGCCTTCGGCCCAGGCCCTGATCCCAGGGTCCTGGGATCGAGCCCTGCATCTGGCTCCCAGCTTGGCAGGAGGCCTGCTTCTCCCTCTCACTCTCCCCTCGCTTGTATTCCCTCTCTCGCTGTCTTTCTCTGTCAAATAAATAAATAAAATAAAAAAAAAAAAAAAAAAAAAGAACACACTTAGGATGGGCACCAAATGATGCCCTGAATTGTTGAGTCGTCATATTGTCCACCTGAAACTAATGTAACAGTGTATATTAGATATACTTCAATTAAGGAAACCCTCTGTAAAAAAAAATAAAATACCTGTTAGCAGGACTCACCTTGCACTAAAAGGAAATTATTTGGGTTTTGGGGGAAATGATTTTTTAAATTGAAAATAAATAAATAAATTGTTGCCATGCACATGCAGTCTAAGGCTGTATCACAAACTGTGGGGGCAGTTTGTGCAGTTCATCGCTGCACTGCATAGCCCCCATAGCCTCTCCCTTCTCGGAGAGTCTAGAAACCTCTGCAGCACCATCCCACGGTCCTGCATGAAGACCTGAATCAGAGAGACCTCATTCATGCCTCCTTTCCCTTCAGGCCCAGAAACCCAGCAACAGCATGAGGAAGGAATGGGAGAGAGACTTCAGCTTTACGTTGGTACTCATGAAATATTTACTATTACTTTCCTTCTTAGCATGATCCTTAACTAAAATAAGTTTTCTTCACCTACACTCTTTCTTAAATATTTTATTCTGTTATGAAACAGCATAAAGACCCATCTATATAATTAAGTTATCTGAATACTTTATTACTTTGGTTTGTTTGTTTGTGTGTTTGTTTGGTTTTGTTTTGGTTTTGGTCAGCATCCAGGGCAAAAACAAATGATACTCAAGCTGAGTAATGTGAAGAGAATTTAAGAGACTAATTACAAAGAGACTAATGACAAAGGTGTAGGCAGAGTGTAGAGAAGCCAGCATCAGAATGTGGATCTCCAGGCCAGCACCCTTGGGTGCTGAAGTATCAAGACGAGGAAATGAGGGTCTCTATGCAAAGTGCCCCCTGGCAGCTGTTGTCTTTAGTAGGAGGACGGAACCAACCAGGGGAGTCAGGTATGTGGCGGGGGGTAAGAGAGTAGGGAGGCCAGGAAACAATTATCTCCATCTCACTTTCCTCCCATCGTCTGATCTCCTGTCAGTGCCTCCCACCGGCAAAGCCAACTGGGAGCAGAGGGCTTGGAGCCCTGGCTACTCTCCATATCAGTAAGCCGCACAGACAGGGCACCAGCACAGGTGGGAAAAACTGGTGGATGTTTTTGCAGGTGGAAAAGGAAGATGTCCAACACATCATGTACTCCATTATTATGAGTAAAAAAACAAAACAAAACAAAACAAAAAACCCCAAAAACTAATAAGCAGACATTCAAAAAGAGAAATGTATAATATAAAAGTAGGATTCCTCTGGACACCCAGTTTTATTCCCCAAGGATATAGTTTCATATGGACCCATCCAAACAAAGAAAAATCATATTTTAATTTGAGCACATGCTGAACTATCCCACCCTTTAAAAAAAAGATTTGATTTATTTATTTGAGAGAAGGAGAGCGCATGAGCTGGGAGGAGGGTAAGGGGAGAGGGAGAAGAGGAGCAGGGTGCCCAATGTGGGGCTCCACCCAGATCATGACCTGACCCAAAGACACATGCTTAACTGACTGAAACTCACCCAGGCACTCTTGAAATATCCCCTTTTAACACCAAATCATGATTTTTAAAGTTGTATTTTAAAGAAAATAATAAATACATTGAGATTTGTGAAAAATAGTAAGGACTTTGGTAGACCAGAAAGTATTAAAAAAAAAATCCCCATACTCTTCAATACCCTTTCTACCTTATCATAGGTGGACCCTTTGTCTACCTAACCTTTAGGTCTGTTCCACCCTTCTTCAATGGTGTCATTGCAATGCCACCCCATCCATAAAGCCATTCCATATTATCTCATCTAGGGATACTCCTAGGATTTGGTCTTTATCTATGGCATGTTATCTACTACTCTCTACCTTGTTTTAAGATTATATCTGTAAATATCATCTATAGTACTATATTAAACTTTTTAGGGGGGAATTGAAATCTAATTTAAAATTTTCTCTCCCAAAGTCCAAGCAGAAAGCCTTGTCAGTCTGTGGAGGGAAAAGCAGGGCATGGGCGTCATGCGTTCTGAGTTCACATCCTGGCTTGGTGTCCTTGGAGTTGTGGATTTGGGCCAGAGCCTGCCATCTTCAAAGCAGAGTTGCCATTAGGATTCAATAATTAGGTAGAACAATTCAAGTGAAATTAAAAAAAAAAAAAGAAAAAAGAAAAAGGAATCATTCATAAAGGGCACAAGAGACTTAGATTTATAGAAAGACCAAGCACAGCTACCACTCTGACAACACATAGCGAATGAATAAGTTGATACATTCAGGTTTACTTACCTAAGAGTTACAGAAGAAAGTCATCTCAAGCCTATGCCTCAGGAGAAAGATGAGCAGACTTTTAATTCACAATCAAGTCATTATAAAAGAGCTTTTCTCCACCTTGATTGATTTTCTCTAGTTTTATGATTTTGCTTCAAACATTTGTATACTCAATTATCTTAACCCAAACCCAATTCTCATCTGTACCATAATTTTCTCTTAGTTTTTTATACCAAATGGTCCACTCCAATTCTGAAAGTATTCCATTTCTATCCCTTTTGATCATATGAGAAAACTTGCATAAGAGAAGCCATACCTTACTGCACCATCACCCAATTCTCCTATATTCTTTTTACAACTATTTTTACATAAGAAGTTATCAATAATTGTCTTAAATAAATACAAAAGCACTTTCTCTGGTGCATTTCAAAGAGATCGGGTTTACATTGCCCTGTAATTGCTTTAGTGCTTATGGACATGTCACACATGTTTTGTAAGGAGACACCAATCTGGTCCTGCATTGTTCATCCCGCTCTGTATTGTTCATCAGCTACCATGCAATTCAAACTACGGACTTTTATTTGCACATAGAGCTCAACAGCTCTCCTGATGTCATGACACACAGGGGAGTAGATCTGACAAGGCTGTGGCCTTACTCCGTTCTAGTGCACTGACAATGCTAGGTAGGCCTTGGGATTACTAAATGAAGGTTTCACAGAGAAACCTCAAAGTAGGCTAAAAACCAAATAAGTAGAGCAATTTAAAATGCTAAATAGCCCTGTTTCTTCATCCTCCTTCTCATTCTCCTCCTCCTCTTCTCCTTCTTCCTCTTTTATTATAAGTCAGGGAAACTTCTCAGTTTCCATGACACTATGATATGTCAGTGAAGATCACATGGTAAAAATCATAGGGTTCTCTTTTGGGTTTCTGACAGCTAAACTTAAAACTATTAACAGCAAGCAGAAGAGAATGAGAAAGAACATGACTTTCATTTATGGTCATAAGAAAGTTTAAGATCATTCTTATTTATTTTTTAAAAGATTTCTTTCTTTCTTTCTTTCTTTCTTTCTTTCTTTCTTTCTTTCTTTCTTTCTTTCTTTCTTTCTTTATTAAAGAGAGAGAGAGAGAGCAAGAGTGATAGGAGGGGCACAGAGAACGAATTTCAAGCAGACTCCCTGCTGAGCATGGAGCCCGACATGGGCTTTGATCTCAGGACCCTGAGATCATGTCCCTGAAATCATGACCCTAAGATCATGACCTGAGCTGAAATCAAGAGTCAGACCTTAACCAACTGAGCCACCCAGGTGCCCTGGAAGTTTAAGACTGTTCTTGAACTAAGACTATTGTTTTAAAGGCACCAAAACATTCATAGTAAAAGGCAAATCATTTAATAGGTGGAAATCATTGACTCAACACCAATTAACAGCCCAATTAATTATTTGTAATCTGTCTTCTCAAGAAGTGGAATGATTGAATTAAGAATGAAAATTGTAAGGAAGTCAAAAAATACAAACTTCCTGTTATAAAATAAATAAGTCATGGGAATGTAATGTACAGTAACTCTAGTTAATAACACTATATTGCATATTTAAAAGTAGCTAGAAGAGTAGATCTTGAAATAAGTTGTCATCACAAGAAAAAAATTGTAACTATGTACGGTGATGGATATGAACTAGACTCATGACGGTGATCATTTCACAATATATGCAAATATTGAACCATTATATTGTACATCTTAAACTAATATAATCTTGTATGTTAATTATACCTCAATAAAAAAAGGAAAAATGAGACTTGTAATATTTGCTGAAAACCTATAAAACTTTTGTTTAATTTTTTTACTGTCTTCATAGAGCAGATGTTGAAAATTCTTAAAAATACCGAAAAAAACCCAAAGCTAAATGCAAAACAGCTCAAGCATCAGCTGATCTACACAAGACTCTTCATGCTGTGGCCCCTACCAACCGCTCATCTTGAATCACTCCATCACCTTCGCTTTGCCCTCAACCACCACAGAAGAGTTTAAAGTTCTGCAGAGATGCTGTGTTACTTCAAGTCTCCATGCCTTTCCTGTAGGCAACACAATGGCAGTCATAAGGGTCTTTCTTGAGAACTCCATCACCCCATCAGAACACAAGGACATTATCCTGAGGATCCTGCGAAGCAGCTGAGGAGGTCAAACTGAGACCATTATTGAAATTCAATTTTAAATGACCATTCTGTGCATAGTTTACAGAATGTAAAACAAGATGGTCACACAGTTGTCCTAACCCATTGTGAGAAATCATGGAAGCCTGAACTCAGGAAGCTTATTAGGACTGAAGAAAAATTAATACATTCACAATACATTAGGGGGGACTCGTAAGACTCAGTGTTAAATTATGTATGGGACTAGGTAAGAGGAACCACACAGTAATGCCATGATTTCTGGCTTTAACAACCTGAATGGAAGTTCCTAGCTGTGCTAATTATATAGAAGTAGAAAAACGTGTGAGGTGCTTGGGTGGCTCTGTCAGTTGAGCATCCTACGCTCAGGGCATGATCTTGGGGTCCTGGGATGGAGCCCACTTCCGGCTCCATGCTCAGCTTGGAGTCTGCTTGATGATTTCTCTCCATCTCTCTCTGCCCCTCCCCCCACTCATGCTCACTCTCTCTCTTTCTCTCTCCACTCTCTCTCTAAAATAAACAAATCTTAAAAAAGAAAAAATGTTTGATGATGTACAATTAGGTTACTTTTGGTAAATATTTATAGGTGGGGACTGCAGGTATCCTTCACTCAATCTTGGTCCAGGTTAAAAAGAAAGCATTCTCAGACAAATGCTGCCATAGACATAGGCATTTATAGTAATGCCTCCTTATTGTTCGGGATATCTTTTGAGACCCCCAGTAGATGCCTGCAGCCACAGGTAGTACCAAAACCTATATATACTGTTTTTTCTTTGTAAACATACATATGATACAGTTTAATTTAGAAATTAGGAACAGAGAGTAACAACAATAATAAAATAGAACAATTACAACAATAAACTGTAATGAAAGTTATGTGAATTTATTCTCTTTCTTTCTCTCTCAAAATATCTAATTGTACTGTCCTCACCCTTCTTCTTGTGATTATGGGAGATGATAAAATGCTCACGAGGAGGAGATGATGTGAAATGAATGATGTAGGGATTGTGAGTAGCTTAGGTTACCACTGACCTTCTGACATATGTGAGAAGGAGAATCATCCGTTTCCAGATCGCAGTTGACTGAGGGTAACTGAAACCATAGAAAGCAAAACCACAGATAGGGGGGCTGAGGTGTATTAGCAATAAGGCTCAAAAAACAGACTATTGAATCTGTTCTGTAAGTGTAAACAACTTTGGCTGCCTGTCCTTTTGGGGACCCCTACAGCAGCATGAATGAAAGGTTTACTTGAGGCAAATGTGCTAATATTCTAGTGGCAGGATTTAGCTAACCATCTATTTGGAGAGATTTGTCCCAGAATCTTCCGGTGAGTTTTGGATTTAAGCCAAGAGCACTATTCCTAAAGGTACAGACCACTGGTCTCCTTGGCTTCTTAAAAATACTTTCTAGCTCATTTGCACATTGTGAATACCACTAATTTCATAAATAAAACCTCCTTCTTAACATCCATTATGCTAATTAATAAAACCTCTGATCTTGTTTGGAAACAAAGATAGTTGAATCACTTGAAGCAACCATATCTTTTAATTAAATGCCAAGCCTCACCCTGGGAGTATTTTCTAGATTAGGGCAATTGACTATCTCTAGGGTGTGGATGAAAACTAACACAGGTATCACACTGACAACGCTGAAGTGATTCGAGCAGATTGCAGATAACGTAAGGGAGGAAAAATAATGTGTTCAGTTTGGGACATGCTTACTGACAAGCGGGGATAGCTCAGTAAAAAATGTTTAATTTTACAGATCTGATATCTGGGAAAAAAGATAAGGGCTGCATATTCAAATTGGAAATCACTAGAGTATGTTTTGATTTGCTATTTTTGTTCATAAAAAAGTGTAGCACAATGATATTATTTGCTTATCCTATTTCTTTTTTTTTTTTTACTCAACATTTATTAAGGTCTATTATGTGTCAGATGCTGGGTTTGGTCTAAGAATAGGAAGTCAAAGTCACAGACCCTTCTTTTGCTCATGTTCTAAGCAGAACATGAGTAAGTATGAGAATAAAATTTAGGTGGATTAATATAAGGTAGTCCTTCCCCCATCACAATAAACAACTGTAACTGAGAACAGACTCATTTCTTAGCATTTAACTCTTTAAAAATGGCCAACGATATTGGTAAGATGAAAAAGACAGTATGTAAACTGCATTTAAAATATGTCTTAAAGTTGAGGGGAAATTTCTTCAAGAATGGGTTTGGCAGGAGACACAAATGCTGGTGAGGATGTGGAGAAAAGGAACGCTGGTGCACTGTTGGTGGGAATTTAAATTGATATAGTTACTATGGACAATGGTATGTGGGTGCCTCAAAAAATTAAAAATAGAACTACCATATATTTCAGTAATCCCACTTCTGGTTATCTATCTAAGGGAGGTGACATCACTCTTAGGAAGAGATACTTGCATTCCCATGTTCATTGCAGCATTATTTACAATAGCCAAGAGTATCCACTGGCAGATGAATCGATAAAGAAAATGTAAGATACAGTTAGGGAATCCTGCCATTTGCAACAACATGGATAGAACTTGAGGGCATGATAAATGGAGAGTGCAGTTAACAATCCTGTGTGGTATACTTGAAAGTTGCTGTGAGAGCAGTTTTAAAGTTTTCACCAAAGTAACAATGAAATGGCAATAACGTGAGGCAAAGGATGTATAAACTAACCTTATTGTGGTAAACATTTTGCAATATATATGTGTATCAAATCATCATACTGTACACCTTAAACTTACATAATGTTAAGATGTCAATTATACCTCATTAAAGCTGAAAAAAAAAGAATGAATTTGGGCTATTTATAAAAGTGGGCAGTTGAAGAACCATAGTACAACTAGTAATGATCTATGGCCTAGGCCATGGGACATAGCCTGCAAAAATCTCCCATGCAGATAATATTTTTGTCATAAAGTCTTCATTCCCTAGGGAAGTAAACACTTGGCAATAAGCCTCCAGGTACTATAAGATAGCAATAGCTGGGTGTGTAATGAAATTTTTTTCCATATTTAAAAATTTTAACAACGAATTAATTGATCTCTGGTTTAAGTTAATGAGATTACATAATGTTTATTGAGTTCTCACTGGAGGGAAAAACTGAGGTGCAAATCTTGCACTTGAGGGGCACCTGGGTGGCTCAGTCAGTTAATTGTTCTACTCTTGCTTTTGGCTAAGGTCATGATCTCATAGGTGGTGGGATGGAGCCATACATTGGGTTACGCACTCAGCAGGGAGTCTGCTTGAAGATTCTCTCCTTCTCTCCCTCCCCCAATTCACGGGCGTATGTGCACTCCCTCTCTCTCTAAAATAAATAAATAAATCTTTAAAAAAGATATTTTGCACTTGAAATTGTAAAATAAGGAAAATAAATGAATACACACACATACATATACATTTCATTCCACATGTGTGCATATTTATTAGAGATATATGTATATATTTATTGAGAATGGAAGAACCTGCCTGTTTTGAGTTCTGAGAAACATCTTGAAAGCCTTTACAAATGTTACCAAATTTCCAAACTGTTTTGCTAATCACTGTTTCTTAATTTTACAACTTGGGTTGCTGTCAAGAGAAATGTAATCCTTATGTTTCTGATTCTTTTGTATTTGTCCCATCCAAGTGTTTCATAGGAACCATTTGATGTCTAAAGGGTCTAAGAGGTCCTTTTGTTTTAAGCACATTCTAAGATGGTTTATTCAGAGTTAAGCAGCATTTTATCAGGATCATATGGAAATGAACCTCAGAAGCTTTAAATTATTTTGAAAACTTGAAGACTGATAAACATCATCAATATTTATTTAGCACTCGAAGGTCTACTCTAGACAAAATGTAAATATACCAAAGGGATTTTAGAACACTTAATTATTTTTTAAAAAATTATACTTTTTTTCTTAAGAGAAAGCAACGAAAATTAGGGTAAACAACCATTTGAACAAAAACCAAATTGGATCTTATATAATATGAGCTGAATGGTCCTGGTAATTGTCTAAACATGATAAATGAAGACATTTACCCTGATATCCAAGATCACCTGATCCTTGACCAGTTACTCCTCCCCCAAATGATCCCTAGGGAAAACATAGGTAGGAGAACTGCAGCTAGTAAAGGGCCAGTCTATTTGGCTATTAAAAACTTTGATTCCCACATCGAACACAAAACTCTATGACCCAAGCTGAATCCTATAAGTTGCTTTTAGCCTAAGAGGCTGTTTTGCATGGGCTCTAGGTCAAACTTGTTAGGTTTGTGTTTTCTATTGCACCATTTATTAGCCATAGGATCTTAAGTGAGTTATGTAATAACTTGAAGCCTTTGGATTCTTTAGCTGTGACATTAGGATAATCATAGTTCCTGCTTGTTATGATATCTGTAATTTATTTTAAAATATTTTAGTATAGGTGCAGTTAGTAGTATGTTCAGGAAAGACACACCAGGAAACCATACTGAAAAATAGCTGATTGGATCTTCTGTTGTTGATAGTTCAATCAGCATAATATATTTTATGGTGAATGTCAGAAATAAGTTGTTATCTGTAAAATCATTGGCTTGGTAATTAGCATGATGAATGTTAGAAATGTGCTTTATGTAGAAAAATTAAAATTTCAAGATACACGGACTGACTTAAATAATTAAAAAAAAAAAAAACACTACCCAGGGTCCCCCTCTTTGGGCAAAGAAGACAGGAGAATCTAGGGAGTCCAGTAGTTTTTATCTTTAGTGTTAGCGTCCATATGGTGCCTAACTGGTTTTTGTGGGGTTGGGGTCTTTAATTGATGCCAACTTAGTGTGAATGAACCTCTCTGCCTTTATACCATCATCTGCCTTAAACAGCCCATTTCTTCACGTTGGAGGTGGGAGCAACTAAAAGGACAGACTTGAGGTTAATCAAAACTACAGAATATGTTGTATGAACTGTTCTCTATCAGCTTGCTAATAATACTTATTTAATTAATGACTTTATTCTGTGGCAGAATTTGAAATGAGCTTTGCTTTCCTTAAAACTCGGTGGAGAGGTTGCAAGAAAGTAGCTAACTCACACATCTCAAATTGCTACTGTGGATATCCTCTGCCATAAAGAATAAAAGAATTAGTATCACATTACCTAATGGGCTTACTGAAGTCATAACGCAACCTTATATGGTAGAAGCCAGCAATAAGGAAGTGATCCATACTATGCACTCGGTTGCTACTACTGGGTCTAAAGTGATCGGGAACCAAAATAAGTTGTGTGCCTTCTACGTCCTCCAGTACCTGCTGAGTGTCAGATTTTACCAGCAAAACTGCAGAGAAAGCCTTACCTTTTGCCAACGCATAGGCAAAGACGGTCCCAGCCACCCGTCTCGGACCTTCTCAGACCAAGCGGAGCTGCGGCCTCTGGGCTTGTCTTATTTGTAACGCATTTGGAAGGCAAAACATTCTCAGGATAGAAAAGGTAGGAGCCAGGGAGAGGTTATATTTCTCTAGCTCTGAGAAACCAGGAAGTCCTTACAGGTCCTGTAACATACCCAGTAAATTCCTGAGCCTCTGGAATTTAAGCTTCACAAGATATCCTGGAAGGTACCTTGTCTTCTTGAATGAGAAAGCAAGTGTGGGGGTTGGGGAGATGACTTCCTTTTCCAAAACAAAAAAGAGCACTGACAACGTCTATATGCTTTATACTCCAAGTTGTGGTTTGAGGGATGTGATGCATTAAATTATATATAATTTATATATAATATATATATTATACATATATACACATGTACATAGGTACACACATACATAACAAACATAAACACACATACGTGTAGGTACATATATATGAATATATAGATATACATATATATCATATAAAACATATGGCTATATGGAAAGATAGACACTGAAATGTGATTGTTTAATTTTTGGTGCTTTTAACTATTTTACTTCTTTGTGCAAACAACTATATTTGTCCAATGGACATATATAATTAAAATGTTGGCAACAAGTCCACAAATAAAATAATAAAATTAGGTTTTTTTTTTAAAGATTTTTATTTATTTATTCAACAGAGATAGAGACAGCCAGCGAGAGAGGGAACACAAGCAGGGGGAGTGGGAGAGGAAGAAGCAGGCTCATAGCAGAGGAGCCTGATGTGGGGCTCGATCCCAGAACGCTGGGATCACGCCCTGAGCTGAAGGCAGATGCTTAACCGCTGTGCCACCCAGGCGCCCCTAAAATTAGGTTTTTTTGTATCGTGTTTCCTTTCTTACTTTTTTTTTTTGAAGATTTTATTTATTTATTTATTTGACACAGAGAGAGAGAGAGAGAGAGAGAGAGAGAATGAGTAGGGGGAGGGGAGGGGCAGAGGGAGAGGGACCTGCAGACTCCCTGCAGAGTGGGAGCTGGATGCAGGGCTGGCAGGGCTCCATCCCAGGACCTGAGACCATGAACTGAGCTGAAGTCAGATGCTTGAACAACTGAGCCATCCAGGAACCACCCCCACCCCCAACCCTTTTTTTAAATATACATTCTTCTGAGAAGACCAAATTAAGGCCAGGGTAAGGTTGCATGAATGTTTTCGTCAAAAATGACATCTCTTTTTATAAAATTAGTAACACTTAATGTGATCTGAGGTTGATTGTAAACTGGGAGTCAGGAGGTTGGGGCCGAATCGCACAGAAAATGGACACAAACTGTATCAAATCAAGAAATCTTCCTTCCATTCAAATCTGGCCCAGTAAAGGAGCTGTCCAGGGCAATTGGGAGAAGTTTGATAGGCTCAGCTTTTATTCATTTTTAAAGTTGAACCCTGAGTCATTTTACCTAAATCAAGAAGCTATTTTTAGAGTCAGATCATGTATGCTTTTCATAAGCAGCAGAGGTATTGCATATCTGTTCCAACTCAAATTTTGGAAGCAGTTATTCTTGAAAGTTATTTTTTTCCTGTGGCATTTCATGGAAAACACTTGCTCTAGCCAACAAGTTATGGATAGGTTTTTTTAGACTGAAAATATTCTTAATATGAATAAGCTAATTGAAGCCATGGGAAAAAGTGCAATTAAAGAGTTTTTGGTTTATGATACAGTCCTGGAGCTGGAAAGAATCTTGAGAAGTCATGGACTTCAACTCTTGTATGGAGGCTAAAGGACACTCCCAAGCACACCTTTCCCCCCAAAATGGGTATCTGTCCTGTTTTCAAAGCAATTTAGGTATTATAAAGTAAGCCCACAAAGTAAATTCTGCCCGATAGCATTTCTTGGATTGTGAGGTTATTTGAATATCTTTTGTTGCAAATTAAACGAAAAACACCATAAAAATAAAAGCCATTTTATTATTATTTTTTGTACTATCATCTGTGATCTGATTCTGTGTCCTCCGTATATCTTCTACCCTGCTATGTTTCACTTGCCATGGTTTCCGTTTCTTTCTTGCATAAATTAGGAATTTGTTGTTACAAGGTTGTTACAAGCAACAAAGACTCATCTGAGATCGCACCACAGTGTAACGGCTTTGTAATAGGTCTTTATGGCTAGGTTGAATGAACATTTCCCAGCATGCGCGGTAATGACCTGTTTCATTAGGGTCAGATAGATACAAAGAAGATTCTCTCCAGAGCTGGAGAGAGGAAGTCAGGCAGCAGCCGTTTTGCAGGATGCCTATGTTGTCGGTGATCTGCTGACATACGTCCTTGGCGAGAAACGGCAGCTTCTCCCGCAATTGCTCTCTCCCTTACCTCTGGAACTTCTTTCAATTCCTCCGACTTCTGAACCAGGTGTGGTAGTGCTCGTGTTCAGCACCTTGAGGAAGGGATCTGGCTTACGAGGTCAGCGGCAACAAGAAAGGACCTCAGTCCATCCGCGTGGCGTTCCAGCTTTTCCTCATGGGGTTCCGGTCTGCTGGTGATCTTCTCTCCCAGACTGTCTGCCCTGGGAACTTTGGGCTCGAACATGAGATGTGGAAGCAGCCTTGTGCAGACTTCTTAGCCAGCTGCCATAAATAGGTAAGCAAATACCCAGTAATAAATTCCTTAATATATACCTATATATCCGATTGGTTCTGCTTCTCTGATTGAACCCTGACTGCTACATGCAGGAAACAGAATTAGAGACCAAGAATTAGGATTAGAAATCCAGACTGGCCCTCATTTCTGTCCTTCCTTACTCTAACTTCCAGTTTCTCTTTACACTGGGCATGTCCAGAGAACATGTTGGAAAATATGGCCTTGACAATTAGCAGAATCACTTAAATGTCCAACTACCTGAAGAGACATGAGTTCCCTTATTCATTATGTATCTTCCTTTAGTGACAAATTCTAAATCTTATACTCCAGCCTTGAGCAATCTGCTGTTTCTGGGGAAGCAGACTATATAGAAGGAATTGGGATATGTCTGGTGCCCACCACTCGTCCAAACAACTGTGGCAAATGCAGCAGGGTTAGGCTGAACAGAATGACTACTGGAATTGGCAATGGCATTTTCCTGTGGACAGGAGAAATTAGGGGCCAATGTGTCTACTGTTGGTCAGGGCTGATAGTTAGCAGAACATACCGATAGGGTTTTGGGGTTGTTTCTGGCTGGTGCCTGTTCTCATTATCTGATGCTTAAGCCATATAAGTTGCTAAACATTTTCAATATCACCCCTGTCCACAGATTTAACTTAAAATGCTCATTTATTGATGCAAAACATATTTTAAGGGTTTGTAATCAGCATAAGCACAATATTGGTATCGGGGGGAAATGATGAATAAAGAGGCAAGGTTATAGTCTGAGAATGCGTAATTTAGCAGGAGAGACAGACACTTCCAACTTCACGTGAAGGAAGCATTGGATTCAGAGTCTGATAGGTTAGATTTATTCTTTGCTTTTCCTTTATTACCTTTTTGACCATGTAATTTTACAGCGCAGTAAGTCTGTAAGGAAACAGAGTACTTACATCCTACATTCTAACATCATCCCTTCACAATCTGTATGAACTTGGGCCAATTATTTAATCTACCCAGGGTAGTTTTTGTCTCTAAAAAATAGGGATAAGATTGCTATGAAAGTCACACAAAGGGCTGCCTGGATGGCTCAGTCAGTTAAGACTCCAACTCTTGCTTTCAGCTCAGGTCATGATCTCAGGGTCATGAGATCCAGGGCTCTGCACTGAGCATGGAACTTGGCTTAAGATTCTCTCTCTCCCTCTGCCCCATCCACCCCGCTCGCTCTCTCTCCTCTCTATCAATCAAACAAAAAAGTCAAACAAATTACTGTTATGAAAGAATATAGCGTAACAGCAGCTCCTTTGCTTTTATTTTCATTTCATTGGAGCATTTGTTTTTAAACATATTTGATTTTTTACTATGAAGAATGCTATTTTTTCAAAGTCCTTTTCAGCAGTTAGAAGTGTAATTATAGTTTTTAAATTTGGCCATTAATTTAATTAATTGTATAAACAGATTTTTCAATATTTAAACATTCTAACATTTGTAGAATTAACCCTGCTTGATATTTTATTATTCTCCTGGATGTAATTAACAAGAAATGTATTTAAGATTTTTTTTTTCTTTTTTGGGGGGTGCGCCTGGATGGTGCTGTTGGTTGAACATTTGACTCTTGGTTTTGCTCAGGTCATGGTCTCAGGATCCTGAGATCGAGCCTGCGTGGGGGCTCCAGTCTCAGTCGGGAGTCTGCCTAAGCTTCTCTCTCCTTCTTCCCACCTCCCCCATGCACATGCTCTCTCTCTCAAATAAATAAATCTTTTAAAAAATGATTTTTTAAATCCGTATGTAGTGGGTATGATCTTAATGTGCAAACTCAATTGCCAAAAAAAATCACCGTTTTTATTACCTTTTAAATCAATTTAATTCCAACTTCAAGCACATATGCCCCTAGCTTAGCAAGAAATTCCATGTCAGTTATTCCTGAGTCTCTTTTCTAGTACGAGGGGCGTGTAAAGTTTCCAGGGTCTCACAAAGTACCAAGGCATTGGAGGAAACCCCTTGTCCTCAGTCATCCAGCTCCTCAGTCACTCCCAGCCACCAACGACTCATTTCTGGATCCCTAAGCTGCCATTTTCTTCAGAGGTTTTACTGCTCTTTAGACCAGGCCAGAACAGGGCACAGGTCCCTGATGTTTTAGAGACTTATAAATCTCTCCTTTCTCATCAGTTTGAGGGAACATCTTTTCTTCCCTCTAAGTAAAAGCTGATTTCCACCACAAAAAATACTTACCCTAATCTCCTCAATGGAGTTTTTGCAAAAATGGAGAAAGAATCATTCAAAAATCCTCGAGGTAATGAATTACAAATCATAATGGCTTGGGGCTGAGTGGGGCTGAGTGGGTCTAGAGAACAGCGACATGATTTGGTAACATGAATTGTGACACTTTCCACCTCTTCCGTGCTTGGGAACAGCTTAAACAGCATAAAAATATCAGTTCCTTCTCAAAGTTTGGAAGGATTTCTTGCTAAAATCATCTGGACGTCATGCCTTTTCAAAGAACAGCTCTTTTTGTGAGTCGGTCAATTTGCCACATGGTTGTGGGTATATTCAGATTTTCTACTTTGTCTTGAGTCAGTTTTGGTAGTGTGAATTTTTCTAGAATAATCATTTCATTGGGATTACATGTGTAGCATAGAATTATGCATAACATTATCATTTTGACATCTTACATGTTTCTGGGATTGTATATTTTTCTTATTTTTGAATAATAATGTTCTCACTTTTCACTTCACCAGCTTTCTTAGAAGGGTTGGATATGTTGCTGTTAATTTTATAAGGTCAGCTCTTGGATTTTTTTTATTAATTATAATTTAATTTTTCTAGTTTCACATTTATTAATTTCTGCCTCTTCTTTTATCCTCTTTCTCTAAGTTTGTTTTCTTTTTCTTTTTCTAACTTCTTGAGTTGGAGGCTTAAAGTTCATTTATTTCCAAGCAATCTTGTTTAATAAGTTATGCATTAAATGTGCATATGACTCTGATGCTGGTAGTGATTCTGTCTTACATTTGGTGTGGCTTGTTATCACTTGTAGTTGTTTTGTAATAACAGTATTGTATTTTGCATATTTTAGGAGAATATTTAAAATTCTTAATTTATTTGGTACATTTGTTTTATACATACACATACACACATTTGCCCCTAATTTATTGAGTTGGGGTCTGCACATATATCTTCTGAAATTTCAGTTTTAGGGAGTTTATATTATTTCATACTTTTATTATTAATGGTCTATTTTAATCCTCACTTTCTCTTTTCTTTTTTTTTTTTTTTAAAGATTTTATTTATTCATTTGACAGAGAGAGACAGCCAGAGAGACAGGGAACACAAGCAGGGGGAGTGGGAGAGGAAGAAGCAGGCTCATAGAGGAAGAGCCTGATGTGGGGCTCAATCCCAGAATGCCGGGATCACGCCCTGAGCCGAAGGCAGACGCCTAACCGCGTGCCACCCAGGCGCCCCGATCACTTTCTCTTTTCTAAAGAACATATAAGTGGGGTTAAAAGTTCAAAACTAGTTCTAGAACTTTCCTACATGCATTGCACTGACTTTGTTCTCCCCATGGCTCATTTTTGCTTCAGAAACTTCACTGCTGATTACTCATTAGTCTCTTATGCTCTGGTAGAATGTTGGTCTCTCATTATTTCATGGAATTTTCTCTGCCCTTGACTCATGAAACCCTTGACTTCAGTTCTCTTTATACCTCCTTAGCTATTATTCTTCAGATATTTTATTAGCTATTCTTTCTCTGTGCATTCCTTTATTGTAGTTTTCACCAGAATTTTTATCTTTGGTTCACTGTGTCTCTTTTTTCCTGCAAATTACATTGTGTTGGGCAACTAAATTTATTTTATGTTTTCTTATCAGTAGCTTACTGCCTACTGAATATAATCACCAGAACATTATGTTGTGTTCTTGAAATTAATATAATATCAAACATAAGCTAATAATAAAAAGTTGATTTATGTCACATGGAGTTAACAATATTCTTAAAGACTTCAACCTTAAGTATGTGAAAAGTTTCTTGATTACTATCACATAATCTTTACTAAAGAAATAGAATGTCTTTCACATAATAAGTATAGTAATAATAATTTAAAAAAGATGGACTTGAATTCATTTAGATGTTTTACCATTGATTACTATATCTCTGTAGGTTTCTCAGTTAGGTCAGTTTCTATTAAATCTTATTATCATCATTAAAATGAATTTATCCGGTTACAGAGAATTCTGGTATTCTTTGAATATATGCTCTAGATTATGAATGAAAGATATAAATGCAACCAAGACTTCAATATCAGCCTCTGTAAAATATTAAGAATTATCTTTCCTATCTCCAAGTCAATGCAGGTGAAAATTTTGTGAACATGATTCACCAACCAGTTATGTAGCAGCCTAATGGATATGTGGTATCCAAACCAGATTGTCCTCACTAATTAGTATGCATTGCATGGCATACAGTGTTGTATGACAAAACAAAATGTCTTATGAAAATCAAGGCAATTTAAGTCTTTTTCTTTTCCTAAATCTTCCATGCCTATCACTCTTCAACATAAGTTAGATTAGTCAGGTAGAAGTATTATTTAGCAAATTACACTGATATTTGTCTAGTTTCCAGGTTCCTTTTGATGTTCTCAAATTTACTTTAAAAAACAGTATAATCTGGATGTTTTTTGGACTCCAGGTATCTTTTCAAGTGAATATAAGCAACATATATATTTTTAACTAACTAACTAGATGGTATTAACTGCTTTGAAATGGTTAATTGATGGATTACTTACAGGACAAACTTGAATTATTCTTAAAACACTTTGACTCCCAGCTTCTCTTCTCAGCTTCTTCCCTTTCTGAACAACAACAACAAAAAATTGATGGTCACATTTAATATTTGACAACTCCAAAAAAGGTGCATTAAAAAAAATTCACCAGGTCTGGCGAGAACTTGGACAATAGTTTATTACAATAAGTATATGACCATTGCAACAGTGGAATCTGATATAATGACAGCTTCTATATTAACATTGCAAATCTGCTTATTAAAAGGATTTTGTTATGTGTTTCTTTGCTTTCTTACCAAATGACCAACTCTCCATTTACCATTTGAATCTTAAGTTAAGTCGAGATATTCGAACCAGGAAATTCCTTCCCCCTTCCTTTACCTTTGTTTTGGAAATCATGCTTAAGTTCTCTCTTTTTTTTTTTTATTAATTTTATTTTAGTATATTATGTTAATCACCATACAGTACATCCCCTGATTCTGATGTAAAGTTTGATGCTTCATTAGTTGCGTATAACACCCAGTGCACCATGCAATACGTGCCCTCCTTACTACCCATCACCAGTCTATCCCCTTCCCCCCCCCCCCCCCCCCCCCCGAAGTCTTCAGTTTGCATTTCTATTACGTAACTGTGGTTCACATAGAAATGATAGCAATAGCCAGTCTTGGTTCATAATTGTCCAAAAAGAAAAATGATTTTCAAGCAACGATTTCAAGGTGAGAACATTCAGGTTTTGCAAACATTAATTAATGGCCTATTTTGTTTGTACTTTGCTTTTATTACTTATTTCCCATAGATAGTTGTTGGCTGAGGTTTGGGGAAGGTTCTTTTTGCTCCAATCCCAGTGAGATTACTAGGTGGGCAGATTCAGTAAGTGAGGTCCTAAAGGAGAATAAGATCAGGAACCAGAAAAATCTTCCATCAAAAAGGATAGAACAGTTGTTTTCAGTTTTTATTTCTATTACAATATACTTAAGGGGATAACATTCTCAAAAGGTTTTTAGGGCAGTGAAAATACTCTGCATGATACCACTAGAGTGAATACGTGTCAATATTCACTTGTCCATGCCTTTAGACTGTACAACACCAAGAGTGAACCTTCAAGGAAACTACTGATTTCAGGTAATTATAATGTGACAATGTAGGGTCATCAGTTGTAACCAATGTAGCACCCTGGTGGAGGACGTCGATGAAGGGTGAGGCTATGTGTGTATAGTCCTTGGCGGTATATGGGGAATCTCTGTATCTTCTGCTCGATTTTGCTGTGAATCTTAAACTACTGTTAAAAAACAGTCTTAAAAATGAATAAATAAGACATTAAAAAAAAAAAAACTTACTGGAGCTTGGAAACACCTGGGTGATAGCATGGTGGTACTCAGTAGGCTATTTAGCCCTCGGTGCTTGCGGTAGACTATTCTCCCGGTGCATCCATCGGACGATCCCTCCCAGTATTTAGATCCTTGTATGGCGGTCCCCTCCCACGTTGCATCTAGGTCAACAGGGCTTTAGCAAGTGTGAAACAACAGAGACTTGATGCACACTTACATAGTTGGGCTTTTCTGACTGGAAGATTCTTTTTTTTTTTTTTAAAGATTTTATTTATTTATTTGACAGAGACAGAGACAGTCAGCGAGACAGGGAACACAAGCAGGGGGAGTGGGAGAGGAAGAAGCAGGCTCCTAGCAGAGGAGCCTGATGTGGGGGCTCGATCCCATAACGCTGGGATCACGCCCTGAGCCGAAGGCAGACGCTTAACCGCTGTGCCACCCAGGCGCCCCCTGGAAGATTCTTTTATAGAACCTAGCCACCATGCTTAAAGTTGTCTTAGCTATCTTGCTGGAGAAGAGGTCCCATAAGATAAAACAGCCCATGCAGAGGGAGCTCACTGGAAGAAAACTGAGGGCCCCTGGTGAGCACCCAAGTTCATGAGTAACCCCTGCCAACACACACGCAGGAAAGGAAACTCCCTGTCAACCCACAAACATTTGAGAAATAATAAATACTTTTTAAAAAAGATTTTATTTATTTGAGAGAGAGAGAGAGAGTGAAAGAGCAGAGCAAGAGGGAGGGGCAGAGAGAGAAGCAGGCTACCCGCTTAGCAGGGACTTGAAGCTTAGCAGGGACTTAGCAGCCCTACTTGGAGCTCGATCCCAGGACCCCGGATCATGACCTGAGCTGAAGGTAGATGCTTGGCCAACTCAGCCACCCAGACACCCCAAGAGAAATAATAAATACTTTAAGCCACTACGTTTTGATGTGATATGCTACCCAGCAATAATTAACCGATAAACTGTCTATTCGGTTTCAGCTCCTTTTCTGATAACCTCATAAAATATCACTCCAGGTACTCTGAGCCTCCAACCTTCTTTCTTGAATCTTTGATCTTTGAGTCTCCAAATTTCCCTCCCCTGCACTTCAATCTTTAGTAATTCTTAATCATTATTTCCCTGGTTTTTCCAGTTTTGCTTTGTATCTTGATCTTAACATTCCATCTGTTGGAATGGGGCATTGAAGTGGGGTGTGTCCATAGAATCCTTATGGGGATCATATTGGATTCATCTGGAGGATTTTTTCATCAACATTTAAAGAAGTTTGGTTAAGGTTCCTGCTCTCCCACTCTACCTATCCACCTGAAATAATATGCTTAGTGAGACATTGGTCCCAAATGGAATTGAGTATTGACTGTCTTCTTGAGTATATTATAACGAGAATAAAAACTGAAAACCACCATTATATCCACTTTCATTGAATATTTTCCTGGCTCTTGATCTTATTTTTTCTTCTGGACCTCACTTACTAAATCTGCCCACCTAGTCATCTCATTAGGATTAGAATAATAGGCCATCTTCCCTCAGCCTCAGCCAGCAACTATCTATGGGAATTAAATAATAAAAACAAAATACAAGTAAAAAGACATTAATTGATGTTTCCAGAATCTGACTTTTCTCTTATTGAAATGTTTGCTCTAACCACTGGCAACCGCTGATGTTTTACTGTCTCCGTAGTTTTGCCTTTTCCAGAATGTGATAATATAGTTGGAATCATACAGTATGTAGCCTTTTCAGATTCTTTCACTTAGTACTATGCATTTAAGTTTCTTCCATGTTTTTTCGTGGATTGATAGCTCATTTCTTTTTAGTGATGGATAACATTCCATTGTCTGGATGGACCACAATTTGTTTATCCATTCATCTCCCGAAGGCCATATTGGTTACTTCCAAGTTTTGGTAATTATGAATAAAGTTGCTCTGAAAATCCATGTATACTATTTGTGCAGACATAAGTTTTCAACTACTTTGGGCAAATACCAAGGAGTGTGATCACTGTGGGACCATAAAGTAAAAATATGTTTAGTTTTCTAAGAAATTGTGGAACTGTCTTCCAAAGTGGTTGGACCATTTTGCACTTCCACTGGGAATGTATGAGCATTACCATTGTTCCAAATCCTTATCAGCACTTGGTGTTGCCAATGTTCTGGATTTTAGCTATGTCAATACATTTGTACTGGTAACTCATTGCCATTTTAATTTGTATTTCCTTGATGACACGTAACTTGAAGAATCTTTTCATGTGTTTATCTCCAACGGTATATCTTATTGGGTGAAGTGTCTGTTAAGATCTTTGGCTTGTTTTTAATTTGGTTGTTTTCTTATTGTTGAGTTGTAAGAGTTTTTTGTATATTTTTGTATAAAATATTTATTCAGATATGTCTTTGCAAATATTGTCTCCCAGACTGTAAATTATTTTCTCATTCTCTGGACAACGCCTTTCTTAGAGCAGAATTTTTTAATGTTAATGAAGTCTTGTTAACAATTATTTCTTTATGGATCATGCTTTTGGTGTTGTATCTAACAGATCACTGCCATACTCAAGGTCATCCGTGTCTCTCCCATTCTATCATCTTGGAATTTTGTAGTTTTGCATTTTCTATTTAAATCTATGATACATTTTGAGTTAATTTTTCTAAAGAGTGTACATTCTATGATTTGAGTTTATTCATCAGAGTTTTGTAGTTTGCCTTTTTTAGGTCTTGTACGTATTTTGTTAGATTTATAATTGACGATTTCATTTTGGAGGGTGTTAAAATAAATGGTAGTGTTCTTAATTTCAAATTCTACTTGTTCATTGCGGGGATATGGGAAAGCAAATGACTTTTGCATATTAACCTTATATCCTACAACCTTGCTAATTTCCCTGTTAGTTCCAAGAGGGATTTTTGTCAGTTTTATTTATTTATTTATTTATTTTTAGAATTTTCTACTTAGATGGTCATGTCATTTCAAACAAAAATATTTATTTCTTCCTTCCCAATGTATATGCCTTTTCTTTTCTTTCTTTATCTCTTTTTTTTGGGGGGGGATTATTTAGACCTTCCAGTACAATGTTGAAATGGAATGATGAAAGGGGACAGCCTTTCCTTATACTTGATCTTACTGGGAAGGCTTCAAGCTTGTCACCACTAAATTTGGTGTTAGCTGTGGGGTTTTTGAAGATGATCTTTATCAAGTTGAAGAAGTTTCCCTCTATTCCTATGGAGAGTTTTTATCATGAATATGTGTTGGATTCTGTTAAATACTTTTTCCCGTATCTATTGATATGTTCATGTGATTTTTCTTTTTTTAACCGCTTGATGTGTTGGCTAATATTAATTGGTTTTCAAATATTGAACCAAACTTGCATACCCAGGATAAATCCCACTTGTTACTGGTGTATAATTCTTTTTATTTATTGTTGACTTCAGTTTGCTAAGTTGAGTTCAATTGGTACTATTTGTGGATTTTTGTGTACATTATCATGAAAGATATTGGCTTGTATTTTTCTATTCCTATAAATCTTTGAATGGTTTTGGCATAAGCATAATGCTGGCCTTATAAAATGAATCAGGAAGTATTCCCTCCATTTCTATCCTCTGCAAGACATTTCAGAAAATTGGTATAATTTTGGGGACACCTCGGTGGCTTAGTTGGTTAAGCGTCTGCCTTCACCTCAGGTCATGATCCCAGGGTCCTAGGATTGAGTCTCGCAACTGGCTCTTTGCTCAGCGGGGAGCCTACTTCTCCTTCTGCCTGCTGCTCCCCCTGCTTGTGCTCTCCCTCCCTCTGACAAATAAATACATAAAATCTTAAAAAAAAAATTGGTATAGTTTCTTTCTTACATGTTTGGTAGAACTCACCAGTAAGCCCATCTAGGTCTACTGCTTTCTGGTTTGTAAGGAGAGTAGTAATGGATTCAATATTTTTAAAGACACGGGCCTATTCAGATTGTCTGTTTGTAAGTTTTGGCAAATAGTATATTTCAAGGAACTGGTCCATTCCCTCTAGGTTATTAAATTTGTGGAAAAAGAGTTGCTCATAATATTTTATTATACTTATAATGTCCATAGAATATGTAATGATGCCTCTCTTTCATTTTTTTTTTTTAAGATTTTATTTATTTATGTGACAGAGAGAGAGACAGCCAGAGAGAGAGGGAACACAGCAGGGGGAGTGGGAGAGGAAGAAGCAGGCTCCCAGCTGAGGAGCCTGATGTGGGGCTTGATCCCATAACGCCGGGATCAGGCCCTGAGCCGAAGGCGGACGCTTAACGACTGCGCTACCCAGGCGCCCCCTCTCTTTCATTTCTGATATTAATAATTTGTAGCCTCTTTTTTTCTTATTTAGCCTGCCTAGAGGTTTATCAATATTATTGGTCTTTTCAAAAAACTAGCTTTTGTTTTCATAGATTTTCCAGGATGTTTTTTATTTAGGAAATATTTCTGTCATCTTTTTATAGAGTGTAATTCATCTGTACTCTGCTCTACTCACCTTCCTATGTGTAAGAGATAACAATAAAGTGCAGGAAATAGTCCTGCATATCACATCTGATTCTTTCTCAGGTCTATAAAGAGTCTAAGTGTTTTCTTGGTCACAATACATTTACTTGGAATACCACAAACGGATGTTCTTTGATTTTTCACAATATTAATAAAATTTCTGCCTCAACATAAATCTTGTTGGGGTGTGGAGTTCACTGTCCTAAAAATATTATTATAAACCTGGCTTAATTGGTTTTATTTTCACCACAGGTACTGCTATGGACTGAACGTTTGTTTCCTTAAAATTTCAAAAGCTAAAACCTCATCTCCCATGTGATGAATGGTATTTGGAGGTGGGACCATTGGGAGGTGATTAAGTCATCCAGGTGGAACTCTAATGAATGGGATTAGTGTCCTTATGGGAGAGACCTCAGAGAGCTCTCTCATTCTCCTTAGGCTATGTGACAGTTGTGAGAAGATGGTCAGTTTTCAACCAGGAAGTGGACTCTCGCCAGACACGAATCTGGCCTCTTGATCTTGGACTTCCCAGCCTCCAGAACTGTGAGAAATAAATGTTTGTTGTTTACACCGCCCAGTCTATAGCATTTTGTTTCAGCAGCCCAGATGGACTAAGTTGGTACTATGAGAAGGTATATTTTCATAAAAATTTGATTCATAAATATCTAACTAGCTTATGAAGAAAAATTTCCAATTGCTCTGATTATGCTTCCTGGTAGTACCTGATTTATTTTTGCAGCAGATTTTTTTTTAATGTCTCAATGGTTCCATCTCATGATTAAATATGTATCTAGCACTTAATGTTTTCAATAAACCTGGCAGACATTTCTAGCTATTCCTTTGAACAAGACTGTGAAGTAAGTTACTCCTGAGTTGAGAACATCATCTTTTAGATAAAGGAGATGAGTCTTGAGAGATTGCCTAAGGTCATGTAATATATTAATGACAGGCTGGGATTAGAATTCTCAGCCTTCAGTGTCTCTGCTTTCATAAAATCAGATGAATCTGAGCTGAATGTCTCCTTAAATGAAGAAAAAAAGTTTCAAGGAAGGGGCATGTGGCTCTAGCCCGAGGAACGGCAATTTAGCAATTTAGTAGATGTGATTTTAAGAATACATTTGTCTTCCATTCTGATGTGGATTTTTAAATATCACTCCTTTTAATTCCTTTTGGGATAATCTTACCAGAAAGTGATCTAATGTTAGATATAAGAGATGTAAATAGCCTTATATGTAAAATAGGCTGCCTCTTGTAAGACCTGAGTCAAAGAAGGAAGCATTTGAAATAATCATGTACTTAATAAAGACCCACTTCTTACTTTAATTTTTGTTAGTGACAAACATCCTTTCCCCAAAGAAATGACATATTGTCCATCTAGAGTATTTCATAAAGTACATATCAAGCAGCCATCATGCTAATATATATTTGGCTATATATAGAACACATTCATTTTACTATATTAACTTCTATTTGTTTGGGGCAAGTGTGTAAAGCATATTATAAAAAAAAAATAGGACACTACCAGCATCTGTATTTTTATTTTTGCTCAGTATTTTGTTTATTTTCACTGATTCATTTTAGTAATGTGCTCTAAATTAATTAGCTGCAACAGAAACTTTGAATAATTCAAAGAGGCACTTCAGGAAAATTGCATTTTTTCCTCCAAATTGGCGACATTGTAAGTTTGTTATGATGTATAATAGCGAGGCAGCTGTTTGGGTTGATTTATTGTTCTTACATAAAAAATTCATATTAAAATTTTTTGTAGAAATGAGGCTATTTATAGTGATTACCTTTTTCAAAGACATCGCTGCAGAGATGCAAGGGAATTACAGCAGTACCCATTCTGAACCTTAAAAGATCACGTCTTACAGGATCAAGAGGAAGCAGGAATCAAAGCGAGACTATTCAATCCAGCTTCTAGTAACTGTGATAAATATGTTGAATCCAAGAACTTTTTAAAATATTTTTGCTTTTACTGTGATTTTTGACTCAAAGCATTTTTTGAAACATGTTAATTTTCCTAATGTACTTCTATTCAGTCTTTTGTTTTCAATTTTGCTCATTAAAAAAAATCAGTGGAAAATAATTTCCTTGGTGTGCTGGTTTTTATTTGTTGGCTCTCCCCCACCCCACTCCATACCCCCGTACCGACCACTTGCTCACCAGATTTCCCTTCTCTGCTGGTCTCTGCATTGCTCTCTGCCCTGGACTTCTGCCTTCCACAGACTGCATCACTTGATTCTTTAGCCCTGTGATTTCTAGAAGTATTTGGCCAAGAGGGCATAATGTGAAATGGAAAGGTGATAGAGAAAATTGCAATATTTAGTTTCTATTCTCTTTCTGCTCCAACACCCCATTTCTCTCTGTGCCCTGGGCTCTGGCATTGTCTGTACTCAACAGCCACATTGCCTAGTGACTTGGCCCCTCTTCCACAGAATCAGAGCTCACTGACTACTGATTATTTGCTGATTATATAATAATCTCTTCCCCTTTGGCCCTAGGGATAGTAATGGCTTCCCATTGTTACTGATATATGGACACTTCCTCATCTCTTACTGGTTTTGTTAGCTTGGCCCACATCTCTGTGAACAGTCCTTTCATTGAATTTCAGTTGAAACCTTTTGAATGGGCCATCTGATTTCTTTGGGACATTGAATGATATAATTTGTTTATATAAAAATGAATGTATCTCCTATAGAGAGAAAGAAAGAAAAACACTTTTACCATATCAACCTATTTCTGAATTTTTTTCTTACGTTATATTCTTCATCTTCCTCAAATCTATGTCAATCTATGGTTTGGACAAGAGGTAACTGGAGGCATAAACACCCCAATGACACGACACTGTCCCTCTGCTTTCTGGTCTTTTGCTGGTGCCTGCCGTTGACTGAATCCACCAGCTAGAGTTTAAGGGAATTTGTTGTTACAGTCTAGGACATAAATCAGGGAGATGAGCAGATTGTAGACCTGAAGGGACAAATAAAGCCTATTAGTATAGTCTCCCTCTTTTCCCCTTCAATACCCACTTGTAGTTATTTAATATCTTGTCCAGATTTTTAAAAAATTGCATGTCCCCTACATAGAGGACATACAAATCTATCCACTACTTTACTATCATTGACTGATAATTCAGCTACACTCTTAGTCAAAATTGAAATTGTGTGTTGGCAAAATTCTTCATAGAAATTAGTAAGGAATGAGGCAGAGATTAAAAATAAAATTAAAAAGTTAATGTAAAACATAGACTCTTCAGCCCCTGTTCAGTACTGTGTCCTGAATCCTACATTTTCTTCTTCCATCACCCACTTCACATTTTCCTTAACTTTACCCATAAGTGGATGGTGGTCTTTATGTGATGAGTGACACAAATATTTATTCTCTCATTATCTGAATCCTTGATTATTTTATCTTTATTAAGCTGTTGGCCTAGTGAATTCTGTGAGGGGCAGGTAGACGTCTCCCACTTGTGGAGATGTAATCCAGTATCCCTTGGTACAGTGCAGTGAATAATGTGCCTGTTACCTTAGTAGCGTGAAAAGTCTAAAATAGTCAGGAATAGACTCATCTTCCAGTATAAATAGACTATGACTGTGTTCCCTGGTGGAACTATGTCTTCCTTTGAGCACTATGACTACAAATACACCAAGCCCAAGGTTTCGGAGATGGAAAGTAAAAATTCCTTAAGGAAGCTATTTGGGAAAATACATGCATAGAGTCCTTGATCACGAATTTTGACATCTGTCCTATAGTCTGTCCTATGTAGTTCTTCAAGTCTGATGCTTTTGGAAGATGGGCAACTTGGCAAAACCAGTGAATTTCATGAAAGTGAGTCCAATGGCTCACCTCTGTTGTTAAAATTTTAGCTGGTTGGGAAGAATATGTGAAATGCTTGACAATGGATATAGCATTATTTAAGTCCACAGTTGTGGTATCAGCAGAAGTGTTAAGGGTATAGATGTAAATATATATCCAGAGAATGTGTCATTTTCTTTTGCATTAAGTCCAGTTTTTGTCTACTGGATGGCTATCTGGTCCCCCTGAGAATGGTGCCATATAAGGATTCAATTCAATAAATTCAGCTGTTGGCAGGCTGGTCAAAAAGAACCTATGTATACCAATAATGTTGTCATGAACATGTTGTACTTAGCCTTTTGAAAAATGTTATGATAGCTGGGAGGCAAACCAGAATATCTACATGTCAGGACATCTTGTCAACCTGATTTTTGAGATCACAGTGTATACTTTCTTTTCTTCTTGATCAGTCTGGCTAGAGGTTTATCAGTTTTATTGAATTTTTTTAAAGATTTAGATTTGGTTTCATAGATTGTATTTTCTCTTTCGTTGATTTCTGGTATAATTACAATTTTGTAATTATTTCTTTTCACTTACTTGCCATGAGTTTAATTTGCTCTCCCATTTTTGTTTTATTAAGGTGAAAGGTGAAATCATTGATTTGAAAACTTTCTGCTTTTGTAATAGAACCATTCAGCACTATACATTTCTAAGTACTACTTTAGTTATGTCCCACAAAATGTTATATGATGGGTTTTAACTTATTTTGGTATGTGTTATTTCAATATATTTTCAAGATGTTTCAATATATTTTTATTTTATATTTTTCTTTCGATAACTTCATTCATGTATGATTTAAAAGTGTATTTGGTTTCAAAATTTGGTTTCCAGAGGTGTTTGTGTTATTGATTACAAACCTAACTCCACTGTGATCAGAAAATGTTTGACTTGAATCCTTTCAATTTTATTAAGATTCTTTTATGACCTAGATTATGGTTGGAAAATCTTCCGCGTTCACTTTAAAATAGCATGTATTCTGCTATTGTCAGGTTGAATGATATATAAATTTAGGTTAAATTGGTTGGAAATGTTATTGTCTTCTATATTTTTACTGATCTTCTGTCTAATCATTCTATTCATTATTGGAGAGAGATATTAAAATCCAACTCTTACTGTGGATTTCCCTATTTCTCCTGGAAGTTCAATAAATTTTTGATTTGTCTACTATAAAGTTGTTATAACTATTGTGTATAAATATTTAGAAATATTATGTCTTCTTGATGAATTGACGTCTATTATATGGAATGGCTTTCTATATCCCTGGCTTTATTCTTTGTTCTAATATTTACCATGTCTAAAATTAATATAGTCACACCAACATTTTTATTTTTAATGTAATGTATCTTTTATGATAACTTTTACTTTTAATTTCATTATTTCTTCATATTTAAAGTGTGTTTCTTGTAAGTAATATGCAATTAGTTATTGCTTTTTCTACAACTTAGTGATCTCTATTTTTCAATTGGGGTGTTGAGACCATTTACATTTAATATGATTACTTGTATGGTTGGCTTTAAATTTACCACATTGCCATTTGTTTTCCATTTGTACCATCTGTTTTTTGTTTCCTTTTTTTTTCCCCTGCCTTTTTTGTATTGAGTACATTTTATGATTTCCTTCTATTTTATTTGTTGACTTATTAGCTAAAACTCTGTTATTTTGTTTTGTACTATATATTTTAACTTCTCATTGTGAACATTCAAGTCATATTACACTTCTCCACATATAAGAATCTTATAACAGTGGGGCACCAGGGTGGCTCAGTTGATCAAGTGGCCAACTTTATTTTGACTCAGGTCCTGATCTCAGGGCCATGATATCAGGGTCCTGAGATCGAGCCCCGGGTCAGGTTCTGTTCTGGGCATGGAGTTTGCTTGGGATTCTCTCTCTCCTTCTCCCTGTGCCCCTCCCCTGCCCTCTCTCTCTCTGTCTCAAGGAAAAAAAAAAAAAGAATCTTACAACAGTATATCTCTATCATTTCTCTCCTCTTGGTATTTCTGCTATTGTATATATCTCAATCCTACTTAATTTATAAATCCCAAAATATATAGTTTTAATTTTTTTATTTAACATTCAATCATGTTTTATATTAGAAAAGTTTTTTTTAAAATATATTTCTAGATAGTTACCATTTCCAGTGCCCTTCATTCCTTCATGTTGATTCATATTTACACCTGGTATAATTTTCTTTATAGTGTATTTTTTAAAAAGTTTTATTTATTTGTTTTAGAGAAAGGGAGAGAGGGAGCATGAGTGTGAGTGGCAGAGGGGGAGAGAGAGAGAGAATCTCAAGCAGATGCCATGCTGAGCACAGAGCTCCACACGGGGCTCAATCCCAGGAGCCTCAGTTCATGACCTGAGCCAAAACCAGGATTTGGACACTTAACTGACTGTGCTACCAGGTGCCGCTATAGTGTATTTTTTATAGCTCAGGTCTTGCTTATGAATTTTTTCAGTTTCTGTATGTCTGAAACCTCTTTTATTTCCTATCTGTTTTTGAAAGATATTTTCACTAGGTATGGAATTCTAGCTTGGTAGTTTATTTTCTTTCAGTACATTAAAAGTGATTCTCTAGTATCTTCAGGCATGAATTTTTGTTGTCAGGTGAAAAATTCACCTTATCTTTGTTCCTGTCTACATAATGTTTGTTATTTTGCTGGCTGCTTTTAAATTTTTTCTTTTCATGAGTTTACTCAAGTTGATTGTGATAGTCCATGGTTTTTTTCTTCCTATTTCTTGTGTTTGAGGTTTATTGGTCTTATAACTACAAATTTATAGCTTTATCAATTACAGAAAATTTCATTAATTTTTTTCAAAATTTTTTTTCCATCCTCCTTCGTCTTCTTTCTCTTCTTCCTCTACCTGTTTCTTCAAAGACCCCAATTAATTACATAATGTCTTTTTGAATTTGTACCATAGCACAATGATGTTATGTAAATTTTCTTCAATCTTTTTTCCTCTTTGTGTTTCATTTTGGATAGTTTTTGTTGCTACCCTTCAAATTTGCTCATTTTTCCCCCTGCAATTTCTTTTTTTTTTTTAAGATTTTATTAATTTATTTAACAGCGATAGAGACAGCCAGCGAGAGAGGGAACACAAGTAGGGGGAGTGGGAGAGGAAGAAGCAGGCTCATAGTGGAGGAGCCTGATGTGGGGCTGGATTTCATAACACCGGGATCACGCCATGAGCTGAAGGCAGATGCTTAACAACTGCACCACCCAGGCGCCCCTCCCACTGCAATTTCTAATCTGTTGTTAACCCCATTCAATTATTTGTTATCTCAGATGTTGTGGTTTTCATGTCTGGAATATCAATTTCAGTCCTGTTTATGTTCAATCGTTTTCCTTCCTTCTCAAACATGTGGAATATAGTTATAATGACAACCTTAAAGCACCTGTCTGTTATTTATACCATCTGAATTATTTTTTAATGTTTTCAGTTGATTATTTTTTCCCCTTTTATTAGGGGTAATATTTTCCTGTTCCTGTAAATGCTTAGTGATTTTTAAATTTGGTGCTAGACATTATGTATTTTACCTTGTTTGGTGGTAGATGGGTATTTTGTAGCCTCATAAACTTTATGTTTGTAAATATGATTGAGCTTTTCTCTGTGATGCAGTAATGCTACTTTATTATTTTTTAAAGATTATTTATTTATTTGAGAGAGAGAGAGAGGAAGAGAGAACATGAGTGGGGGCAGGGGGGCAGGGAGAGGGAATAGCCAGCTCCCCACTGAACAGGGAGGTTGACTTGGGTCTATCTGATCTGAGCTGAAGGTAGATGTCCAAATGACTGAGCCACCCAAGCACCTAAGTAATGTTATTTTATAAACAGTATGATGTTTTTTTTTGGTCTTTTTTGTAAACTTTACTAGAAGCAGCATTTAGTCTAGGACTAATTTTGGCTAACTTCCTAGGTCAAACCATCTTGAGTACTCTATCTCATGTCCCTTAAATTATGAGGTCTTCTAACCTGGTTGGTGGAAACCATTTCAAGCCCTCCTTGATCCCTATTATTCTATATAATTATTTCAAATGATTCCTTTTTGAGTCTCATATAGTTTTCTTACATGGATACACTGGTCAGTATTCACCTGCAGTCTTCAGACTTCTGAAAATCTTTTGGCTGTCATTTATCTGGTACTCTGCCTTGTAAACTCTAGCTGCTTTATCCTTCCCAAACTAGCTGCCTTCTCTGGCCCAAACTCCTTCCCAAACTCCCAGCCTTCCCAAACACTATCTCATCAACTCAGGGAGATCTCTGGTTTCTATCTAGGTTTGTTGTACCTTAGATTCAGCCTGGGATCTCTTCTGCCAGTACGCTGTGGCAATCACAGAGCTTATCTCATCTGTTTTTCTCTTGGGAATGACTATCTTTCATTGCTGATGTTCAGTATTTTGAAAACTGTTGTTTCATATGTTTTGTCCAGTTTTTCAGCTGTTTCAGAGGTGAGGGTAAATTCAGTCCCTGTTAATCTTTAACATCTAACTTTAACTGAATGAGATAATGGCCGTTTCATGATAAGAAGTTCATTTCTCATAGACCTTTAGGTGAGATTAAAGGGTCTAAAAGCAAAAGTGAAGCTGGTTTTCAAATGAATATGAATTTTTGGCAGAAAAGTGTAAATGATTTCCCACCAAAACTATAGAATTGTGCATAATTATGCTCTTTTTTAGAATTTCCTAGAAGCTCCATACAACTTCTTTGTCTCCACCAGCTGCATTGGCTCACCAAAGCACACAAATGGTAGCCTAGTTTGCACTGCTGCATAGACCTTCTGCAGAGCCTGTTTCCATTCAGGCCCCAACCCAATGTCTTGTGATGTCTTATGAATTAGCCAGTGCATTAGATCAACATACATAAATGTGGTATATTTTGCTTTCACAATTTTAAAAGGCTCAACAATTTTTGTGCTTCTTAAAAGTAGCTGCTGCAAGTTTCTGCAATCTCTCTCTTACTTTAGAATACCCTGTCCCATCCCAGGCCACTGAAATTTTGTAAACCTGTCAGTATGGCAGGCTCAGGCTCTTGAGCTTTCAAGGTTTATTGTCAACTTTGGTACCCATACATTACAGGAAGCCATCCAGTCCCTGCTGCCTCTTGCTTACAGATGCCATTAGCATAAGGTCATCAATGTAAAGACCAGTATGATGTTTTATGAGACACAAAGATGACTAAGTTCTTTCCAGTTTATACTATAAAAGAGATCATGAGAGTTGACTAAACAGGGCAGAAAAGTTTCTACCTTGCTTTGCAGAGGCAAATTGCCTAGGAATTGGGAAAAAAACAGCATTATCTAAGTCAGTGTTTCTCTAACAGGAAAGTGCAAAAGAATGACCTTAAGGCTTGTTAAAACACAGAGTTTTGGGCCCCACTTCTAGAATTCTATTTTGGGCGAGACCCAGGAATTTGCATCTCTAATAAGCTTTTCGGTGATGCTGAAGCTGCTGGTCCAAGAACTACACTTTGAGAAGCCATTCAAGCAGCAAGGGTAGTATTAATGTTCTCCAGTAAATATATTGCATCTGGAAACAGAGCTGCTATAGGCATTAATGCCTGATTTTGTTTGTAATGATCCATAGTCAGTCTCCTGCCTGGCTTTCCAACAGCCAAAATATGTGAGTTAATTGAGCATGTGCTTAGAATCCCTCATACCCCCTCGCACACACACATCTTTCTGGTGTTTGATGGTGATATTGCTCTGCATTACTGCCAGGGATGGAGCATTGCTTTTGATTTACTATTTTGGCAGTGAATGCTGTTGTAGAAGCTTCTACTTACTTTATCCCAGCGTAGCAACCCAAAAATTACCCTTAGAATCTGTCAGTGGTCCCATTAGACTCATTCCGAGATGAAGGGAGTTGAGATTTCTCCTATCACCTGACTTCAGTACATGCCCACTGTCAGGGTACCAGGCTGCATTGAGAGTCTTTAGGGATTAGCAGCATCTCAGAGTCTTTAATTAATAATCCCACAGAAGTTCTGAGTATTTCTCTTTCACACATGCTCAGCTATCCTAGTAAATGGCAATAGGTCCTGTAGAGAAGGTTTGGGGAATATACGTAGCATTTATTGATGGCTCCCCTTGATGGAGGGGCTCCAGGCCTGTGTATTGACTTAGGTCTTGGAACTGGATAAGAAGCTATGAATTGAGTTCATTATAACGACTTGAGTTAGATTTTTAACACTAGACCTAGAAATTTTCTGCTTTTATATATTAAGCCACATTATAATGACTTGAGTTAGATTTTTAACACTAGACCTAGAAATTTTCTGCTTTTATATATTAAGCCACACCTCAGTAGACTGCTCATCTATTTCATTCTGAGGGACCAAGTGATCAGAAAGCCACTGACACAGGTTAATGCAGGTCAGAACACAATTACCAATTCAACACTTGCCTTATTAATGTGATTTTAAGCACCTTGTTTCTGATGGTTAGGAGCCTTGATCTGGCCTCTAATGTACTGGCATCCCATTATTCCCACTGAAATAAGGTGCCACTTCTACGGCAGCATGTCCCACCATCAGTCATCTTTGGACTATAAAGACACTCATTGCAGAGATTTTCAAAGATGCTTTGGGAGGGGGAGTGTCCTTCATGTACTTTCAGGGTGATTGGTAGAGGGGAGCTGAGGTGGTAACACATAATAAATCTACTCTATTATTCCCATATCCCAAACCTTCAGATTTTGCCTTCATCACCAATGAATTTCAACTAAGGCTGCAGTTTCAGAAATGCAATGCCCAGGATCTACACCAGAATGTTAAAATTACACTCTATGTGGGTGGTACCTAGACATTAATTTTTATTTTTTAAGGCTTCCTCTGTGACTGCATTGTACAGCCAAGGCTGAGAGCCACTGCACTGTCAGAAAATTTCTAGCATTTCTTCCTCGCTGATTGTAAGCCATTGTTGAGCCCAAACTTCAATTAATAAGCTTTTTGGATGTGAAAACCACTCTCTGGGTAACTAAGCCCAATTCATTACCTTTCAAATCTCAGTTGAGCATACCTGAAATTCAGAAATTCGAAATGTTTATCTTTTCCCTTGTCTGCCCCAAAATCGCAGGGTCCTATTCTTTTTCCAAGAGTGCCCTTATCTTAGCATAAGATACATGGTTGATTTTTTCATTTAGTTGTCTTTAACAACCTTGCAATTATATTCAGTCCTTGGGCTTGATTCTCCTTCATATCTGCCCCGTAGCTACTGGAGATAAGGGACTCTTTCAATTTTCCATAGAAGCTTTCTGATTTTTCATTCATGGTCTGAGGCAGACCTTTAATTTTTTTCTTTGCTTTGCTACAATCTTTGTAATAACCATTGTTGCCATAGTGACTAAGTGCCACAGCCACTTGATCTCCTAACGCCTTCATTGCATCTGTACTTCATCTTATGCCACCACCAGTGATTATTTGACTAATCACGATGTCACAGCATGCCAGAGATTATCCGTGTCCCATTTCCCAAAGCAAAGGAGCTATCTGGGAGCTCTCAAATATGCTAGCTACCCATCCCAAGGACCTATTTTAAGAGTGTTTCCTGGGACCACTTCTTGTGCCAATTATTGAATCACTCAAGATCATGACAGGAAACAGATGGTGCATTCAAATGGACCAATTAAGGAGAGTCTAATAAAGGACTATTCACAGAAATCTGTATTGGTATAAGAGAAACCAAACCCCAAAAAGAGATGGTAAAGCACTCTGGAGCTAGCAAAACCTGGGAGCTTTTACTACCCCCCAGCATGAACTTTCCTTTCCTTCCATTCTCTGATCTGGCATTTCCCACTGAAAAAACTCAACCAGGATAACCTTGCCCAAAGGTCAAGAGACACAACTGTTGCATCTCATAACGAATAAAGTCCTTTGGACACACAGAAAGAAGGAGAGGATGTGGGGTATATTTAGAGGCACTGGAGAAAGTCTAGAGACTGTCCAAATTGGATGCCTCATCTGAGCTCCAACATGTTTGTAAAGCTCTTTTGGTGTCTTCAATTGGGAATCTTAAAGATATCTCAGACCCAGTAGATTAAAACCACCTGAAACCAGCATGCTTACTGTTGAAAAGGAAATCTGCCTGACAGCAAGAAAGCTAAAGGTAATACTTAGCTTCATCCTCTCTTTTGCTTTCCAATCCATCTCCAATTCTTGGTGGATTTTAACTTAATTATTTCATATGTCTCTTTACTCCTTTCTATCACTATTACAGCACTGTCACTATTGCAATATTTCTAAATTATTGTTACTTCTTTTTTTGTCATGGGTAGAATACATTTGTTATTTTAAAAAATTACATAGACTTTTATTTTGAAGTGTGAGATAGATCCAGAAAAGTGCATAAATACTAAATGTAGAGCTCACTGAACCATAGCAAAGTGGATACTCATGTAACCACACTTGGTCAAGAAATAGGACATTGTTAATATATACCAGCAGTTGCCCTTGAGTTGTTTCCAACCATTCCCACCTCCTTTCTCCCCTAAAGATAACCTGTTATCTTGACCACAAACATTATATAATACTTTAGTTTTTCAGGCAGACTTCTTTTTTGATAGTTTTGTTGAAATATAATTCACTTATTTTATAATATTTTTGTCACCCCAGAAATAAACTCTGTACCCATTAACAGTCACTCATCATTTCCCCCAGACTCCTTACCCCAGAGTCTCAGGCAAACAAATACTAATCTACTTTCTGTCTCTATAGATTTACCTATTCTGGGTATTTCATAGGATGAATCATATAATATGTAGTCTTTTGCAATGGCTTCTTAACATAACATTTTCAGGTTTCATCTACATTGTAGCACATATCAATAGATCACTCCTTATTGCCTAATAATAATTGCATTTTATGGCTATAGCACATTTTATTCATTTATCAGTTGATAGATATTTGAATTATTTCTACTTTTTGGCTATTATGAGTAATAACTATGAACATTTGTGTAAATGTTTCTTGTGTGTGGTACAGTTATTATCATACTTAGATCATATCAAAAGAATGAATCAACAGGGAATAGTAGGGAATATAATGGCACTGCAAGGATGTCCATGCCTTAATCCCCAGAATCAGTGGATATGTTACCTAACATGGCAAAGAGGACTTTATTGATATGACTGAGGTTGAGGATTACATGATGGAGAGAATATCCTGGATTATCAAGGTGGGACTAATCTAATTTAATCTCTCACCTTTCTCTGTTTCTCTTGATCTATCTGTACCCCACTTCTCATTCTGTATGTCCAAAGGAAGCTGTTATTTATGAGATGTATAAACTGTGCTCCTTCACCTCTGAGTGGTTGTTCCAGAGCTAAATTTGAGGTATCATAATGTACCAATGGTACCAGAGGGTTAAAGGAGAGCAAAGTTGTATTATTTCTTCCTCTGGCTCCTTCCCTTTCTGGCTATGGGTTTAAAGTGGTGCCATTTTTCTGTTGCCTTCTCCTAGAGGACATTTTCTGAAAGACTATTCTTTCCCTACTGAATTGTTTTGGTACCGCTGTGGAAAATCAATTGACCATAACCCTCATGGTTTATTTCTGGGCTTTCAACTCAGTTCTATGTATCTATATGTCTATCGTTAGTCAAGCACTATAATATCTTGATCCTGTAGCCTTGTACTAAATTTTGAAACTAGGAGGGGTGCCTGGGTGGTGCAGTCGTTAAGCATCTGCCTTTGGCTCAGGGCGTGATCCTGGTGTTATGAGATCGAGCCCCACATCAGGCTCCTCGGCTATGAGCCTGCTTCTTCCTCTCCCACTCCCCCTGCTTGTGTTCCCTCTCTTGCTGGCTGTCTCTATATCTGTCAAATAAATAAAATAAAATCTTAAAAAAAAAAGTTAAAAAAAATTTTTTGAAACTAGGAGATGTGAGTCTTCCGACTTTGTTCTTCCTTTCCAAGATTGTTTTGGCTATTCTGGACCCCTTGCATTTCCATGTAAATTTCAGGATCAGCTTGTCATTTTCTACAAAGAAGCCAGGTGGGATTTTGACAAGAATCGCACTAATCTTTAGATCAATTTTAGGAATATTGCCATCTTAATAATATTAAGTCTTCTAATCCTTGGTTATGTGCTGTCTTTCCATTTATTTGGGTCTACTTTAATTTCTTCCAGTAATGTTTCCAAGTTTTCAAGGTACAAGTGTTTTGCTTCATGTGTTGAATTTATTCCTAAGTATTCTATTTCTTTCAATTCTACTATAAATGGATTGCTTATTTTATTTTGCATTGTTTATTGTAAATGTATAGAAACATAATTGATTTTGTGTGGTGATCTCGTTATCTACAACCTTGCTGAATTTATTTATTACTTTGAATAGCTTTTTTTGTGTGTATTCCTTAGGAGTTTTTATATACAAGTATACTTGTCATCTGCAAGGAGAGACAGTTTTACTTCTTCCTTTTCAATATGGATGCCTTTTATTTTTATTAAGTTTCTTGTCTAGAATGTCCAAAACGTTGTTTTATAGAAGTGACAGGAGTGAACATCCTTATCTTGTTTCCGATTTCAAGGAGAAAGCATTCAGTTCTTTTCCATTACTTTGCTGTTAGTTGTGGGTGTTTTATTAGGTCATGGAGTTTTTTTAATCATAAAAAAAGTCTTTTATTAAATTCTTTCTGTATTTATTGAAATGATCATGTGGTTTTTTTTTTTTTTAAAGATTTTTTATTTATTTATTCGACAGAGATAGAGACAGCCAGCGAGAGAGGGAACACAAGCAGGGGGAGTGGGAGAGGAAGAAGCAGTCTCATAGCAGAGGAGCCTGATGTGGGGCTCGATCCCATAACGCCGGGATCACGCCCTGAGCCGAAGGCAGATGCTTAACCGCTGTGCCTCCCAGGTGCCCCAATCATGTGTTTTTTATTCTTTATTTTATTCTTTATTTTATGACTGAGTGTATGAATTTCATTGTTTTTGGGAACTTTGAATTCTTGGGATAAATCTCACTTAGCCATGATGTATACTCTTTTTTATATAATACCAGATTTGGTTGGTGGTATTTGGTTGAAGATTTTATATCTATGTTCATAAAGAACATGATTTGTAGTTTTCTTTTTTTTTATAATTTTTATTTTAATTTGTAGTTTTCTTATGATGCCATTGTCTGGTTTTGGTATTGGGGTATACTGCCACTATATAATAAACTGGGAAGTGTTACTTCTTCCATTTGGGGGAGAACAGTTTGTAATGGATTAGTGTTAATTCTTTAAACATTTTGTAGAATTCACCAGTGAAGCCATCTGAATCTGGGTTTTTTCTTAGTTTTTAAATCACTAATTCAAAGTATTTTCTTGCTATAGGTCTATTTTGCTTATCTATTTTTTCTTGAGTCAGTTTTGTTAAGTGTTTTTCTAGGAATTTTCTATTTGTTTAAATCATTAGGTTTATTGACATATCCTTTTATGCATAAGCTGTATCTTTATACTTAAAGTAGATCTCTTGCCGATAATCTATGGTGTATACTTGGGTCTGCTGTTACATTTCATCTGAAATACTTTTAATTGGGGTGTTCAGACTATTTATTTTGATGTGATGACTCACATTTATCATCTTTCCATTTCTTTTTCTTTTGTCATATTTGTTCTTTGGGCTTCTTTTTTCTGACTTCTTTTGTATTAATGATATATTCTGCATGATTCAGTTTTAGCTTATTTGTGGCTTTGTTATAAATTAATGTTTCTCTAGTGTTTGCTCTAAGTTTTTAGTATATGTCTTTAGCTTATAGCTTATGAATAGCAAATTATAGTTTATACTTTACCTCCAAATGATATTACTATTTCATATATAATAAAAGAATCTTACATCGGTACACCTCCATTTCTCTTCTCTTGGCCTTTGTGCTACTGTTGTTCTATATTTTAGTTCTGCTCATGGTATACACCCTATAATGCATTGATACTCATTTTGCTTTAAATAGTCAAATATCTTTAAAAGGTCTTCAAATCATAAAATCTTTATTATGTTCAACCACATAGTTATCATTTCTGAGTTTCTCTGGTCCTTTATATTTATATAAATCTATATTTCAATCTGATATCATTTTCTTTCTTCCTGAAGGACTTTCCTTCACTTTTCACATAGTGCAAGTCTGCTGGTTACAAATACTTCCAGCTTTTGTATGTCTGAGAAAAATCTTTTTGTTGTTGTTATAGAGAGATTTTTTTTGGTAAGCATAGACTTCTAGGTTAAGAATTATTTTTATTTTACTAGTTTAAAAGTTTTGCTCCATCATCTGGCTTGTACTTTTTCTAGTGAGAAGTCTTTTGTCATTCTTATGTTTGCTCTTCTCTGAGTAATGTGTCTTTTTTGCTCAGGCTAATTCTAAGGTTCTCACCTTATCACTGAACTGCTTAATTATGATGCACCTTGTTATAGTTTACTTCATGTTTCTTATGCTTGGATTCCATTGGATTTTGTAGACCCAAGTGTTCATATTTTTCATTAAATTTAGAGAATGTAAACATTTTTTATGCTTCTCTATTTCACTTCAGGGATTTTAATTAAATGTGTTATTAGCCTGCTTCAAGTTGTCCCTGACCCTGTGTTCCTTTATTCAATATTGTTCTTTCTGCATTCCATTTTGGACAAAATTGCTTTGGCCTTAAATTCACTCATTTTTTCTTCTATAAATTCTAATTTGCTGTTAATCTAATTCAGTGCACTTTTCAAAATCTTAACATTTTTCTTTTTATTTCTAGATCTTTCATGTATCCACTTAACATGCTCAATTTTCTTCTGCCTCCTTGAGTATATAGAATACAGTTATAGTAACTGTTTTAATGCCTTTGTTTATTAATTCAATCATTTGTATCATTCGGTGGTCAGTTTTGAGTGACTAATATTTCCCCTCATCATAGGTTTTATTTTCCTCCTTCTTTGTATACCTAGTAATTTTTCATTTAATGGCAGATATTATCAAGTTTGCCTCTTTGGCTACTGGATATTTTTATATTGTTTGAATACTCTTGGTGTGTGTATGTGTGTGTGTGTTTCCCCCTGGGATGCATTTAAATTATTTGGAAACATTCGATCTTTTTAGGTCTTGATTTTAAGCTCTGTTCTGCAGGACCAAAGCAACATTTATTCCAGGGCTAATTTTGCCCTACAACTGAAAACTCACTACTGTTCTGTGTATCCTACCCAATGTTCCATACGATATGAGGTTTTCCAGTCTATAATGTGGGAAATGGAACTATTCTGCCCTGTGTGAACATCAGGTATTGTTCATTCTGATTCTTTAAGAATGTTCTTTTCCTGGCCTCATCTGCATTTGGATGTCTGTACTTAGCTAAAGACTGAAGGGAGACCCTCTGCACATCTCTGGAATCCTCTGCATGTGCAGGTATTTCTCTCCCCTGCAGTGCCCTGAAGACCCGTTATCTTGGCATCCCTGTTCTCTCAGCATAGTCTGTTCCACTCAGGGGGACTGGTGTCTCCATTGGTTTCCTCCTCACTGTGCTATGGCCTGGAAGCTTCATCCAAGTAGTAAGTAGGGCAATGGTAAGGCCAAGTTCAATTTTTACTGTCTCTAGGGATCACTACCTGATATCCCATACATTTAAAACTCATGTTTCACATCACTTTCCCCTGTGTTTTACCTGTTTTGGGAAGGAGAGTAAATCTGGTCTCTGTTATTCCATCTTTGCTGGAAGTGAAAGTCCAATACCACATTATTTTAACTCATTTTCATTTCTACACCAATGCCACATTTTCTAAATTTAATGCAACTTTGTCATGAAATCTGGTAGTGTTTGTTTCTTGACTGTATTCTTCTTTTTCCATATCGTTGTTGACTATTTTGAATTCCTTGCATAACCATTTAATTGTTAGAATTGTCTCATCAATTTCTACCAAAAAAAGAAGAAAAAAGCATTGACAGGAATTGCATGAATTTATAGATCAATTTGCAACCGATTTTCATCTTAACAACATTAAGTTTTCCAACTATGAATTCCATATACCTGTTTACTTACATATTTTCAACTTATCTCAGCAGTGTTTTGTGGTTTTTACCATAGAAATCTTAGTTGTCTCTCATTATAATTTTTGGCTAGATATGTCATGTTTCAATGCTATTGTAAATAGTATTTTATATTTCATTTTTCGTGTGTGTTATTAGTATGTAAAAACAATTGATTTTTAAATATTCACTATTGAAGTGTAACTGACACACAATATTATTTTAGTTCCAGGTGTATACTATAATGATTTGACAATTCTATACATTACTCTGTGAGCACCATGGTAAGTGTAGTCACCATCTGTCACCATACTATGTCATTGCAATATTCTTGACTATATTCCCTATGTTGTACTTTTCATTTTATAACTGGAAGTTTGTACTTCTTAATCCCTTTTACCTATTGCACCAATCTTCCTACCTACTTCCCCTTTGGCAAGCATCAGTTTTTTCTCTGTATTTAAGAATCTGTTTTTGTTTGTTCATAAAAATTAATGATTTTTATATCATCCTTGTGTATTACAAACTTGATAAATTTATTTATAAGTTCAAAAAGGTTTTTAAAAATCTTTTGCATTTCCCATATACCCATTCAGGTCATCTGTGAATTATGTCTTATTTCTTTATTTCCATTTTATTTGCTTATCTATTTAATTAATTTCTTTATTGCACTAGGTAGGACCTCCAGTATTGTGAAGAGGGAAGGATTATGTATATTTTGGATATTCCTGCATTTTGAAAGAGAATAGTCAGTATTTGACCATTGATTATGACATTAGCTATAGGCACTTAATAGATAATGAGATGATGTAATTTCCTTTCTATTCTTAATTTGTTCAAAGTTATTCTTTTAAATCCTGAACTGATGTTAAATGTTGTGAAATTATTTTTCTGTGTATATTGCGATCATGATATGGTTTTCAAAATTAATATATTTTGCTTTATGAACTAGAATTTAATTAATCTTGGTGAATATTCCATGTGTACTAGAAAAGAATGTGTAGCCCAAATTTGGGTGTAGTGTTTTATAAATATTTCAAATTCAAATCTTCTGAATACTTGCTGATTTTTTAAACTACTAATACCATTAGTTACTGAAAAATGATTATCAAGATCTCTATGACTGTAGATTTGTATATTTCTCCCTCTAGCTTGGTCAGTTTTTGTTTCATGTAATTAGGTGGATATTCATTTAGAAATGTCAAATCATTAATATTTTTATTGTAATAAAATACACTCTTGATCTCTGGTGATATTACCTGTACTTTAATATTAATACAGCCACAGGTACTTTCTTACGATGAGGATGTGCATGGTATATCATGGTTTCCATTCTTTTACTTGAGTCTATGACAGTCTTTATACTTAAAGTTCACCTTTCATAAACATCATGCAATTATTTGGCTTTGTTCTTTTTTAGTCTCATGTAAAATTGCCATCTCTACCCGTTAATGTATTGTGTTCACTTTTTGTATTTTTTATTGACATTATTAACACACAGTGTTCTATTAGTTTTGGGTGTATAAGATAATGATTCGACAATTCTATACTATTTTGCCTATTTGTAATAGATAAATAGATTTTGGCATGATTAGCTTTAATTTTACTGTCTTGCTATTTATTTTCTATTTGTCCCATTTTTTTTGTATCTTTATTTCTTTTCTTTCCCCCTGTTTCATTGGATGGTATTTTAAAAAGTTTAGATATACTTTGTATTTTATTTTATTTTATTTTAATGTTTTTTTTTATTATATTATGCTAGTCACCATACAGTACATCCCTGGTTTCTGATGTAAAGTTCGATGATTCATTAGTTGCGTATAACACCCTATACTTTGTATTTTAGAACAACTTTAGATTTACAGGAAAACTGTCAAGAGAGTACATAATGTCATATACTTCAAACTTAGTTTCCCCTATTACTAACATCTTGGATTAGTATGGTACATTTGTTAGAATTAATATACCAATATTGATACATCATTGTTAACTAAAGTTCAACCATTATTCACAGTTACCAAGTTTTTGCCTAAAGTCTGTCCTCTGGTACAGGTTTCTATCCAGGAAACCATATTACAGTTAGTAATCATGTCTCCTCGTCTTCCTCTTGGTTATGACATTTTCTTAGACTTTTTTTGTTTTTGATGACCTTGGCACTTTTGAGGAATATTGATGCTTTTATAGAATGCCCCTCAATTGGGATTTGTCTGGTATTTTATTCATGATTAGACTGAGATTATGGGTTTTAGGAGGAATACCAGAGAGGTCAAGGGTCATTTTCATTATGTCATATTAAAAAAAATGTTTTGAATGGGGTTAGCACACAATGTTACATTAGTTTCAGATGTACAACACAGTGATTCAACTTCTCTATATGTTATGCTATGCTTACCACAAGTGTCATATTAATAGTACATGATGTTAACCTTGATCACCTCGCTGAGGTAGTTTGTCAGGTTTTGCAATGTAAAGTTAATCCTTTCCCTTCTTATTTCCATACTATATTCTTTGGAAGGAAGTCACAATCCAGTACACACTCAAGGAATGGAGAGTTATGCTCCACCTCCTTGAGGGGGCAGTATCTGCATAAATTATTTGGAATTCTTCCGCAAAAAATTTTTGTATGTTTCCTTCCATTTACTAATTATTCAAACATTTATTTATATCAATATAGACTCATAGGTATTTATTTTATACTTTAGGTAATAATCAAATACGACTTTATTGTAGTGGTTACATTTTTTGGCCATTGGGAACTTTTTTGGTTGGTTCCTGTATTGTCTGATACACCCTTAATCACTGGCTTTTTTTTTTTTTCCTTTTCCTTTTCCTTTATTTATTTATTTATTTGGAGGTGGGGAGTGGTGGAACACTTCCTTACTTCCTGACACTGTAAGATGTTCCAAGATCCTTTGGTATAGTCCCTGATCTAGTGTTAGAATCATCCATTTCTCCAAAGATTTCTGGTTCTTTTTATTGAACAATGATATTAGTAACCAAGATCTGGGCACTAGGTGTGCTCATTTCTATCGGGGTCTTGATACTTCTAAGGTAACAAAACAATGTAATATATGTGTGTATACTAATCCATGCATACCCCTATATATGAAAATATTTGTGTGTGGAACAATCTACATCTATAGTAAGCTAAACATGAGCTTCTGCTTATGTCTCTATCTTTAATCCATTACATATGGAATATTTTACCCTCTTTTCCTTGCCTATCTGTAAGCACCACTTCAACAATGAGAAAAGTGCCTCGCTCCCACCATCTATAATCAGTTAACTTATTCAATTCCACTATACATGTACAGCAGGATTAGTTCTTAACTCACGCCCCTGTGGGAAATAACTTTATCCAGTAGAGTACAATGCTAATGTGCAGTGCTTTTTGCCTTTAGTCTTACAGATGTCATTCGTTTTCAAGGTTAGCTAGGTCGGCACCTTTTCTTTCTTTTGTCTTCATTAGATTGTTTCATATATTTGTAAAATAATTAGTTTTTTTTTTTTTTTTGGTTACATTCTACATTTTATCCTAGGAACCCACAACCTTCTTAAATTTGCATAAACTTTATATACTGCAAAATTCTATGAACTTTGACAAAGAGCATTTTTGTCATGTATCCAACATTACAGCTTCCTTTAATTTGTTTTAGTTTTCCGATTATTTCCTCTATTAGCTCCTTAGCTATATTTTATATAATATGTATTTATTTTATATTAATAATATCCTAGCAATCATAAGATGCATCATTAACCTAACACTATTTTGAGTTACTGTAATGACAATTCATAGATAATATTGCAACCTTACTACAATACAATTCCATTTACTTCTCGTTCTTTGTACTATTGCTGCCATTTATTTTATTTCTGTATGTTATAAACCACATATTATTTTTTTTTACTTTAAATGTCATTGTCTTTTTAAGATTTTGCTAAAAGGAAAAAAATAGTACTTAACACTTCCCCACATATTAACCTTGATTGGTTATCTTTATTCCTTACTCTAGATATCAGTGTCTATTGTTATTAGTTACTTCAGCCTGAAAACTTCCCTTCAGCTTTAATTGTAGTGTTCATATATTGAAAATGAATTCTTGCAACTCATTTTTATCTGCATGTTTCTTTATTATGTTGTCTTTTAAGTATATTTTCACCAGATATGGAATTCTAAGTTGATTTTTTTTTTATTCTTGACATTTTAAAAGATGATGATCCATAGACTTCTGCCCCCCCCCACATGATGTCTTATTTATCTGATGGTTGCTTTTAGAATTTTCTCTTTATGTTTGTTTTCAAAATTTTGACTATGCTGCACCTAAATGTGAATTTCTTTGTTTATATTGTCCTTGGTGTTTCCTGTGCCTTTTGGGTTTGTAAGTTGAAATTTTTTAAATCAAATTTTAGAAGTTTTTGGCCATTATTTCTTTAAGTATTTTTCTGCCAAGTCTTTTATATCCTCTCATTCTAGGATTCAAATTACACATGTGTTGGGGCGCCTGGGTGGTGCAGTCGTTAAGCGTCTGCCTTCGGCTCAGGGCGTGATCCCGGCGTTCTGGGATCGAGCCCCATGTCAGGCTCCTCCACTATGAGCCTGCTTCTTCCTCTCCCACTCCCCCTGCTTGTGCTCCCCCTCTCGCTGGCTATCTCTATCCCTGTCAAATAAATAAATAAAATCTTTAAAAAAAAAAAAAGGAAAAAAAAATTACACATGTGTTTACATGTGTCCTATATTCCCATAGGACTCTAGTCCCTTGTTTAGTTTTTTTCCTGATCTTATATTCCTTGTGTACTTTTATTTGGATAATTACTACTGATACCTTTTTATGTTCAACAATTATTTCTTCTACTTTTATTCTATCTGCTGTTAAAATAATCTAATAAATTTTTATGTCTTATACTCTGCTTTTCAATTTAAAAACATCAATTTGATTCTACATTATTTATTTGACATCTCTTCTAGAATCATTTTTTTTCATTTTATACCATAAATTATTTAGCACGTTTATAACAGTCATCTTAAAATCCTTGATGACTAATTATGCCATCTGAATTATCTGTGATTTTCCTTCTGTTGATTAATTTTGCTCATGATTATGGGCCATATTTTCTTACTTCTTCATATCTTTCACAGGACAGCATAAAATGTGGTGTGTCCAAAGGAATAATGGATACTGAACTGTATCTCATTCTTTAATCAGGTAGCTAAGGTGAGGGGCTGCTCTGTTAGATTCCACCAAGACCTGGACCAAAATTTTTTTAATGGACTTAATTTTTTAGAGCAATTTCAAATTCACAGTGAAATTGAGAAGGTACAGAGATACCAACACACTCTTTACCCCCACACATGCATAGTCTCCTGTGAGTAACATCTCCCACAAGGGCTATGCTCTTTTTTCACATCGGATGAACCTACACTGAGACATTATCATCACCTACAGTCCGTAGTTTACATTACAGTTCACTCTTGGTGTGTACATCCTGTGAGGTTGGACCAAATGAATGACAACATATATCCATCATCATAGTACCACACAGGATTTTCACTGCCCTGAAATTCCTCTGTGCTCTGACTATTCATCCCTCCCTCCACTCCCGAAGCTGTACTTGGATTGCATTCACCACTGGTTTCAAATAGAATTGTAAAGACTGTACTTTACCTCTTAGCTTAACTCCCACTTTCAGGACAGCAGCCTCCGAGGGGCTAATCCTTTGATCTTTTCAGAATTTGCACTGGAAGTAATTCAGGTTTTAGCCTTCGTTGGTTTTGGTTCATTTCTGTATTCTACTTCAGCAAACCCTGGAATCTCAGCCCTGTGAGACTATCTACCCACTGTTTTTGAGGCCACATTCATTTCCAGTTCTGTCACTTTTTCTGCCATTTCCTCATCAATACTTCTGGGGGAAGGAATTGTTGAGATGAAATATTTTTGCATTTGGAGCTTTTCCAGATAAAAATCTCTCTCGCCACCCTTGCTGTCATTTAAAATGCACCCAATTTCTCCTTGTAAAATCTCCCCATCCAAGGCAGGACTCCCGTCTGCACACTTGCATTCACCCCAGACACTTGTCACTATCGTGACAAAGATGATGCGTCTGTGCCTCTTCATCCACCTACGAAGATTTCATACCTTTTTGGCATTAATTTATTACAGCACTTTGTATCGGCTGTTCTTCAATATCTTTTTTTTTTTTTTAGAAAAGCATGCTTTATATTTTATCAGTTCTATTTCTTGTTTTTAACAGAGGTGATATGTTCTTCCTTTTCCTACTCTATCTTAATCTGAAGATACTCTCCACCATTGTTTATTTCTTGGGCTTCTCTAATATCCTACTAATGTGTTTTATCTCATCTACTCTTTCTCTTTCTTTCACAAAACAACACATTTACAACAGTACCACCAAAGCCATCTTTTAAAAAATAGCATAAGCCTGTTTATATTCCCTTAGTCAGTAAGTGCTTTATTTTGGTGTGGGAATCATGAGACGCTTCCTCTCTGGAATCCTTCAGGCAAATGTTGCTTCATAATGAGACTTTCTTTAGTTATCAGTTTATCTTCTGAAGTAACTGCAGCCTGTAGACATTAGATTTAAAACTGACAGATGAACTTGATTATTCTTCAATTCTTTGAAAGTTGGTGTATTAGCTCAGGCTGCCATTAAAAAAAAAATCACAGACTGGTGGCTTAAACAACAGAAATTTATTTTCTTACAGTTCTGGAAGCTGGAAGTCCATGGTCAAAGTGCTGGCAAATTTGATTTCTAGTGAGAGCTCTCTTCTCGGCTTGTAGGTGGTTATCTTTTGCTGTGTCTTCACATGACCTTTCGTCATGAGCACTGACAGAGAGAGAGCTCTGGTGTCTCTTCCTCTTCTTAAAAGGGCACCAGCCCTATCAAATTAGCGCTCTACCATTATGACCTCATTTGTCCTTAATTACCTTCATAAAGGCCTTATTTCCAAATATAGTCACATTAGGTGTCAGGGCTTCAACATGTGAATTTTGGGGCAATACAATTCAATTCATAGCAGTTTATTTCAATGTTATATCGAAATGCAAACATATATTTGATCTTTATCTGTGTATTTTATTTGTTTATTTGTGCATTACTTATGCCTGGTTAGTCAAGTATTTGAAGGCCTGGCCTTGCTTGGTTTCCTGAATTATTACTGTATAGCCCCAGAAAGAAAGGGTCTAAAGTCTTTTCTTCAAACTATCTTGAAGCAATAGGATGAACACTCAGTGGGTTCCATCCTTGAGTCTCACTGTGATTCACATGTAAGTAAATGAAGCAGGGTAGCCTCAATCTCATGGTGACCTCTGAATGGTAGGGATGAATCAACCATCTTTCTCTGTTATTGATGTATATGGAAGCCTGCTTAGGATAGGAAGGAACTCTAACACTTAACTTTCTTGAATAAATCCCTCCATTTGTTTCCATTGTGTCTTTTGTGGATGGAAGGTAGTCTTAAGTCCTACTTTTATTTTACCCATAGGCAATAGTCATTGTGATAGAGACCCATCATCCATTCTACCATCAGCAGTTTGTCTAAGCCAGTTAGAATTCTGTCTCCCTCCTTGATATTATCCAATCACAAATACCCATGTGACTCAACTCTGGCCTTTGGGATACAAGAAGAAATCTGCTGGGAGGCTCCTTGGAATTAGTCTATCATTCTTCAGAGAGCTAGAAGATCAGGTGCATGGGGTCTTGACCGAGTATGAATCCAGCAGCCATTTTTTTTTTTTTTTTTTGCCAGTTTATATGAAACTAACACTGAGGGTAGCAAAGCAGAATGATAGAATGAACCTTTTCCTGACAAATTTTGAACCACTGAGTTTGGTCAATCTTAGAGCCCACTCTACCTCTAGACCTCCTGTTATGAGTGACATAATAAATTTCATGACTTCTGTTACTTGCAGCCAATGTCTCTGAAACAATATACCATAAATGGTGAGTCTGTCATGTGTATATGTCAACTCATTTGGAGGTTTAAAAACCCTGCTTTTAAATCTTTTTTTTTTTTTTAAGATTTTATTTATTTATTTGACAGGATAGAGACAGCCAGCGAGAGAGGGAACACAATCAGGGGGAGCGGGAGAGGAAGAAGCAGGCTCCTAGCAGAGGAGCCTGATGTGGGGCTCGATCCCATAACGCCGGGATCACGCCCTGAGCCGAAGGCAGACGCTTAACTGCTGTGCCACCCAGGCGCCCCTAAAAACCCTGCTTTTACCTTCACCTCTAGAAATAGAAACATTATTTCTTCATCAGACTGTATCGTCAAGGGCTTTCCCTGCTCTTAGGTTTTCTTAATATGGCCCATAAAATCCAACATAGCTTTGACCCTGATTCCTATTTTTCATATGTGGTAAAGAGCCACAAATGCCTTTATTTAATTCTCCAGTGAATCTGGCTGTGTCCTAGAGTAGTACCTTTCCACATGCTGTTTCTTCCCCTTTCATGGCCCTCCTACCTAATTCATTTAGTTAACAGTTAGTCATTTTTAAATTCTCAGCGAAAAATTTCCTCTGTGTTAACTCCCTGGACCAGACCAGGCTCCCTTATTCCGTGCCCTTATAGTTTCCTGGAGTTCTCCTTAGCCTCCTCTGAGGTTGTGGCTATATATTTGTATAATTATTTCTACATTTATTTTTCTTGATGATTATGTTTTAATCCTCAAAAGGTGAAGTCTGCTTTGTCTTTGCTTAGCACTATATACTCTATATACAGCATCCTTGTTAGTTTGCTCTGCTTGCCATAAACAATACCACAGACTGAGTGGTTTAAGGAACAGAAATTTGTTTCTCCCAGGGACGCCTGGGTGGCTCAGTCAGTTAAGCATCTGCCTTCAGCTAGGTCATGATCCCAGGGTCCTGGGATTAAGTCTCACCCTGGGGGGGGGGGCTTTTTCAGCGGGGCGCCTGCTTCTCCCTCTGCCTGCCACTCCCCCTGCTTGCGCTCTCTTTGTATCTCTCTTCTGACAAATGAATGAATGAAATCTTTAAAAAAATTAATTAAAAAAGAAATGCATTTCTCCCAGTTTTAGGGGCTAGAAATCCAAGATCAAGGTTTTGACAGTTTTGCTTTTTTTCTGAGGCATCTTTCCTTGGCTTGTAAATTGACCACCTTCTTGCTGGGTCTTTCCATGGTCTTTCCTCTGTGTGTATACATCCCTGGTGTGTGTGTGTGTGTGTGTGTGTGTGTGTGTGTATCCAAATTTTCTCTTTTTAGAAGAATACCGGTCATATTGGATTAGGACCCACCCTAAAGGCCTCATTTTAATTTAATCCCCCCTTTAAAGAACTTATCTCCAAATACATTATATCCTGAGATACTAAGAGATAGGGATTCAGCAAATAAATTTTGAGGAACACAATTCAGTCCATAAGAGTGCCTGATATAATGCTCATCATAGGAAGAGCTCATCAAATAATTATTTGTTCAGTATGACTACAGAGGCAGAGATTGGAGTGATGCGACAGCCAAGGAATACTAGGACCCACCAGCAGCAGGAAGAGGAAGGAATAGAGCCACCCCCCACAGCCCAGGAGGGAATCTGGCTTTGCTGACACATGATTTGGGGCTGGTGGAACTGATTTCACACTTCTTGCCTCCAGAACTATGGCGGAATAAATTTCTATTGTTTTAAGCCACACACACACAAAATTATTTGTTGAAGGAATGAATACAGGGATGGATTTTTCCATGTATAACATAATTAAAGCTAACTACCATGCTCATTTTTTGCCTCTGATTATAGTCTGGTAGGTGGGCATCCCTCTCTTAGTGAAAAATCTAGACAAGGCAAAATAGTTCACTTATTATTTGCCTTTCAGTAGAGTGGTGATTCAACATTTTCATATGTGACTTCAAACTCCATGATCCTTCCACCTTTCTAGCATCCCACCTTTAGATGGAGACCATTGAAATGAGGCATGTGTATGGTGATAAAAAACAAAACAAAACAAAACAAAAAAAAAAGGAAAGAAAGAAATACATAAATTTACCATTTTCCATAGTATTTGTTTAACAAATATATTCATTGTAAAGTCCTATTAAAAAAAAAAGTCATGCGTACTATCTAGGGGCAGTTGGATAGTTTTGACGTCCAATTAGCTAGTTTTTATGGACCATCTACCATGAACCAAATACTGGCTCAGGCACTGGATATAAAAAATGAATGATTTACACTGTTTTCTTTTAAGACATAGCCTAGATGAGGAAGACAGACAAGTGAAGAGGAAAATACATCTAAGTTTTTTTTAAATGCTGAGAAAAATAGAAATTACAGGATATCATGGAAGCATTAGAAAGACTACCTGACCCAATCTGGGACATTTCTGTTGTGACTTTTTTGGTTCCAAGTGATTGAAAACCCACTCTGAACTGGCTTTTTTTTTAAAAATTGAGTTTATTTGATTCAGAATCTGAAAAGTCCAGGAGTACAGTGCTTTTGAAAACAGTTGGATTCAGGGCTCAAAGAGTGCCATCGTCCTGAATTTCTGTTTCTTGGTTTTCTTTAGTTCTTGTCCATGTATTAGTTTCTCTTCAGGCTCCAGGAGGTGGGCTGTTAGAGGAGCAGCCCTAATCTCATATACTCTTGCTTACAAGTCCAGGGGAAGAGAGGCTCTCTTCTAGAGCAGCCATCGCAAACACCAGATTATTCTTATTGAATTAGTTTACATCACATGTCTGCCACTCAACTAATAACTGTGGCCAGGGTCATCTGACCCAGTTAGTATCCGCTTACTAAAAGGGCTGAAAATGGAAAGGTGTTGAAGTCCTGATGAAAACTGCAAGAATGTTCATCCATCCATTCTGTAAGTCTGTATTGAGCACCTGTTCTGACCAGGATCCATTCTAGGTGTTAGGGCGACAACAGGGACCGAAACAGAATCTCTGATCTCATGAAGCTTATATTCTATTGGGGCTGTGATAAATGAAGAAGTACATCCATAAGTAAATATGCAGTACACCAAATGGACACAAATATTATGGAGAAAAATAGAGGTGGGCAAGAGGTACCGGGAGTATAGTGATGTTGGCAGAAGACTTAAGAGAATGGCCAGGAATGATTGCTCTGATAAGGAGATATGAAGTGAACATTGGTTCATGCAGCTATTTGAGTGAAGAAGAGTACATTTCAGACTGAAGAATGATTAAGATCAGATGTGGGAGCTTCTTTGCTATTTTTGAAAAAAGCATATAGGCCTGGAGCACAGCAAATGATAAAGAAAGAGGGAATGATATCAGATTTGGTGGGGAAAAGACAAATATGGTATTAAAGGCTAAAAGAAAGATGTTGGCTTAGAGAGATGGGAGCCAGCAGAGGGTTTCGGGGAAAGGAATGGCATTCTTCGATTTGTGTTTAGAAGGATAATTCTTGCAATTGAGTAGATCATAAACTGTGGATGGATAAAGGTATAGGTGGACCAACTTACAGACTACTAACATAATCCAGGCAAGAGGTCATCCTGACAAATAACACCTTTGCATATAGTGTTATTGGTCAAGGTGTGGAAAAGATGTCTGATACGGGATACATTTTGAAAGCCAAGCTCACAAGGACTTGCTGACAGATATGAAGTGTATGAGTAAAAAGAGAAGTTATGGATGATTGCAGGGTTTTTTCCTTGACCAAATGGAAAAAAAAAAATGGGATTGTGTTTTGTTTTGCTGAATGGGCAATGTTGTAGGAAAGACAGGCTTTGGGGAGAATAGCAGAAACCTAGTTTCAGACATGCTAATTTTGAAATGTTACTAGCAATTCAACAGAAAATACCCAGTGGGTTGTTGGAGATGTTAGTCCAGACTGTGAGGCAGAGTACTAGGTGGGGTTTGAAGTTTGTGCATTGTAGCACGTAGGTGTTAGTTAAGCCAGCAGACTGGATAAGATCCCTTAAAGAGTAAATATAGATGGGAAAGAGAAGAGGAATGAGAACTGAGGCCTGGAAACTGTAACAGTAAGAAGACAAGTTGAAGAGAAGGAACTGCAAAAGGATACTACAAAGAAGGATTGGTTTGAGGGTAGAAGGAGAAAAAAAGAAAGTGTGGTATCTAAAATTCTGAACAAAGAAAAGCCATTTAGAAGGCAGGAGTGATCAGCGGGGCCAAATTTTTTTGATATGTCCAGTAAGATAAGAATGGAGAATTGACAGTTTTATTCAGCAACAGGCAAGTCATCAGTGATGAAGAACAAATGATTGTTTACTAGAATCAATGAGTTAATGATTGCCTGATCCAGTACAATTGTGGGAATAAAAACTCATTTGCAGGGATTTAAAGGAGCAAGGCAAGGGAGGAATTCAGATAATGCACATAGACCACATTTTTAAGGAGGGTTTTTGTTTTTGTTTTTTGTAAAGAGAAGCAGGAAATTGTGGCAGTTAGAGACAAAAGAGGTAGCATAAGATGGTTGTTTAAGGTGGCCAAAATAATGTGTTTTATGCTTATGCAAATAATCCAGTAAACAAGGGAAATTTGGTGATTCCACAGAGAGGAATCTAACTGATGGAGCATTGTCTTTAAGACGTCAGGAGGCAATGGGATAGATCCAAGGACCTGGCTTATATAAAAATATGGATAGTTCTTCTGTAATAATATGCACAAAGGACAAGGCAGGATAAATGGGCAGAGAGGTACGTACGTGGGTGAATGTGTGGTTGGGAGCCTAGACGTTTCATGCTCATTGCTTCAGTATTTGTACTGCTGTAGGAAACATAGTCGTGAAGTGATAAGGGAGATTTGGCAATACAGGCTGGAGGTTGTAGGAGAGACAAAAAGGTATGAAATTGCCCACTGGGGAGTGGGACAATGCCCAGCCCCAGCAAACAGAGCAGTATCATTGGGTATCTATGAGAACCCTGTTGGATCACAAATAAATCAATTAGCACAGTTGTGTTTTCCTCCAGTCATTTTCAGCTAGGAAAATGCAAGTACGGGTTTAACCAGCAGTAGGGTTCTCCAAGTACGAAGAATGTAGAGATTGGTGGGGCAAGTTTGGTGCATGCAAATGAGAGACTATAATTTTTGCATGGTCCATGGAATATAATCTGAGTCAAGAGGAAAGTGAGGACCTGCTATTTTTGGAAGAAAGAGACATGTATTCTGGGAAGAACAAATTTCTATGGCAAAATTGACCTTTCCAGACATTGCATCCAACATTATCATATGATACTGAGGTTCGGCAGTGGACTGACACACACACATATATCATATTGAATCTGAATATCTCTAAATTATATAAAAATATAATTCTGTAATGTCTTAAAACAACTGAGAGTCGTCAAAATTGAAACATTTGTTCATTTGTTTCTTCAGTCATAGCAGCGTAAGTAACAAGAATGTTAAAATCATGTGTACTTTTGGAAAAACCGATTTTTGAGAATAAGCACTTTCTCTTGCAAAGAGCTACACTAAATTTGGTGCATATACAATAAATCTGACTGAAAGGGTTTAACAGTTTTTTTTTTCTTTTCTGGAACAGTAAGGAAAATAACTGATATCCATAGAATATAGTAGAAAGTGACACATGATAAGGAGGTCCAGATAAAATGATCTGATGATTCAGGCAAATGATGTTATCAATCAGAAAAAGAGAAAGAAAGAGAGAGACAATGATACAATCTCATGGTATGAAATTTAATCATTTCCTGAACAATCTTGTGTCAAACTAATTGAATTTAGATTTAACTACAGAACCTGGAGATCGTTAAGAGTTAAGATAAATTGGCCACCTCATTATTTTTTTCCAAGTTCTTTCGAGTTTTTCTTCTTGGACTGAAGAAGCTGAAAAACTAAAATTTACTCAGACTCATTTTCACCAAGTTTCTGTATGCCTACTAATCCAACACAAGGGCCCAAGATTTGAACACAGACCTAAGGTGGAGAGAGAAGTGGGGGGCGGGGCATCCATCTTGCTCCTGTGGCTGGTGGAGGCAGCATGGTTCGGAGCTGGAAGCTGTCACATCAGTGTCCTGATATAGCAGCTTCTTTCTTGGGAAGCCCCTGATGTTAGGAAAGGCCGAAACAGTACCTTCTAGATTTGTTGTCACTTTGAGAGTTGTTCCTCTTATCTATTTTATCTTGCTTCCTGAGAAAGTCATTCAACACCCCGTAATAAATCTCTCTCTGTTCAAACTAGTTCAAATGGATTCTGTCTTCTGCATCGGAACCTCAATGGAAAAAGAGAAACAGCCTTTGAGAGCCAGAAACTTGATCTGACCAAGGAGTGCCTCACACATCACAATCACCTTGAATCTATGCTGGACAAATGCATTCCTGGGATACACTCTGTGACTGAGGCAAAAGTGATCAAGGAGTCTCTATTTTTAACTAATGCCCATATACGATTCTGATGTAGCCAATTCCTAGACCAGTGAAAATTTGATGTCCCTTGATTCAGAGAAATTGTCAGAGGTCTTCATGAAATTTGGTATGAAAAATGTGCCTGCGATTTTTCTGTGGTGTGTGTTGATTGAATTTGTAGGTGAAGAAGAATCATTTATTGGCAATTCCCAGATCTCTGACAATAATAAGCTTAGTGATATCCCAACTCATTGATCACGGAGGTGCTTGTGCACTCACAAACTCACATCCACACTCTAGACACCTTTTAATATTTGTTTTAAGATAGTTATTTTCTTGGATTTAAAACATTATGGTGTAAGGTGATTGGTATCTACTTTGGCTTTTGTTTTAAAAATACAGCTGCATGTATGGTACTAGATAGTGCTTTGTGCCAAACATACAATTAATAGGGATATTTTTGTTTTGTTTTTTCACTAAGGAAATTTCATCCTCTTATCAAAAACAGTATGTTGAACAAAAATAATGATATTCCAGTTTTTCTCTTTTGGACAGTTACAATTCTCTTCCCCCAATATTTTCTTTCCAGAGTGGCTTTGTAGGAGTAGATTTTTTTTTTTATTTAAAAATGTAACTAATCATGGGGGGTGGGCACCTGACTAGCTCATGGCAGAACATGTGACTATTGATCTCAAGGTTGTGAGGTCAAGTCCCACATTGGGTGTGGAGCTTTCTTAAAAAAAGAAAAAGAAGAAGAAGAAGAAGAAGAAATAATTAACTAATCATAGTTTTAGATGTCCCTGGAAATAAAAAAAAAAAATACATTCACCGCTAAATAATTACTGAACAGATAAAAACTTTCCTTTTTGCCTCCTTGTTCATATATAATGTTGTAATGCCTTTGATCACATTTTCTGTTCTTTTCTATTATTAATCCTATATAATAAAAAGTCCCAATTACTGAGCATTTATTATGTTCTAGGCAATTATCTGAACGAATTAAATATATTAAATAATTTTTACACACATCAATACTTTGGGGATGTTTCTATCACCAACTTCATCTCATAAATGGGAAAGCTGAGTTTCAAAAGTTAAGTGAGGAAAATTTCTAAGAAAGAACAGATTCAGATGCCTATGATATCATGTCTCATTAGTATTGTTGTATTTATATAATTGTCTTATCAAGATATGTCCTACAATAAGGAACTTAAGTATGATATAATAAGATTTGACCATCTTTTTACTGAAGATGATTTATCTTCTCACTTCTGTCTTCCTAGATGCATTCTGTTGCAGAAAAAGCTTGCAGAAAAATATCAGTTTAGTGTTTTTATAATAAAAACTAATAAAAGCACATTCCAATTATGTTTCAAAATGCAAAGCTGATTAAAAATAAGAATATTTATACATAGTAAAACTGACAAAATTATATCATACATTTTTTGAAGTTGTTGAAACTTAAGGAGTACAATTATGTCTTTTGTGTGTGCTTCTGAATAAAATAAAGTTAATAGTTAGAATTTTAATAAGTTAAAATGCTATATTAGTATCTTTATAGGAACTTTTTGCGTCAAAATAGGTATACAAAACCCCACAAATTTGGTGATCTGATCATTTCGTACAAATAGTTTTGCATGTCATGGCAGAAAAAAAAACCTAACAATTTCAAAATTACAATTATTTTCTATTATTATAACAGAATTTCAATGGACAGATTTTCTTTCTTTTTATCTACCCAAATGTATGAAAACTGTATGCATATAAACACTCTGATTCTATCCTTAGCAAACTTACAATATTCATGGATCTAAAATCACTCTTCTTCATGTTTAGTCCAATAATGCCTCTTGTTCTCTCAAAGAAAGCGTCATATCCCCCAGATGTAAACATTGCTTTAAGAGCCAATGCCATATGCTGACAGATGGCATCCCATCTGTGGTTCAGTTATTAAAAATAAATTTCTTGGCTATGTTCAATAAATATAAGATATTCTTATCCATTTTTTCCAGAAATGTTTAGTTTTCAACCATAGGTTTAGCAAACCAAGCCACAAAGCTCAATCCTATGTAATAACTTGAGTAACAAAATAAGCTTTATGTCAGACTAAAACTATATATTTAGGCTAAGATGTTCAGAAGAGAAAAATATAGAGAAAGATAAATGCAAACTAATTTCTCTAAGTATTAGGCCTCTGATTTGGCTCAGCTATTAGAGAGAAAATTTTAAAAAATTGTCCTCCCTTCTAGGAATTAAGCATTGGTGGATGGGGAGAGGAAATCAAAACTCCTTGAAATGTGCACATTGCTCGAACTCCAAAATGCTTGTCAGTAGTTTTGATACTATGTCTTCACACCTTTAAATCAGTCATTTTTTTTTTTTTTAGGTTTCATCGTCAAACAAGACTTTGAAGGGAAATGTAAGTAATGTATTTCTTCTCATCATAAAGTGACAGAGTTTTGTTAGATGGATAGTAAAGGAAAAAAGGCAATGTGTGTCTCTCACTGTGTAATAAGGTAGGTTCTGTAGACAGAAGTTTGATAACTGGTGATGTCAGGAGCAAGTGAGAATCATGTTTGAAGCCTTAAAAAAAAAAAAAAAGTCAAGATCTTGGGTGTGAAAGTCTTTGATGCCCATATCCATGTTTCTCTTCCCCCGTGGTATCTTGGTCTTGGTAACTGAAATTGGATATTCTTTTGTCCTTCCCTTTCTTTCTCTTTCTTACTCACTCTTTTCCTTTTCTATTGTCTTCCTTCTCTGGAGCCATTTGCTACCTATAACTTCTAAGGTATATTTGTCATTCAATCATTGCTCAGCAAAGTTGGCCAATACTTTTGGCTCAGAAGGCCCACCACATGCAGAAACATGAAAATACTCGTTGGAAGTTGTCTTCCAGCAGAACGTAGAAAGTGATTAAGGCCAATGGAATTTTGGCTACTAGTGAATCTGAAACTAAACTCTAATCTCCCAACTTCCCATTTCATGATCTTGACATTCTATCATGCATGTATTATATGTCCTTATAGGAGACTGAGAGAATCAGTGACTGAGGGAACTAAGAGTTTTGGAATAATATCTCTATCATTCCTACCAGTTTGGAGTTAATATAACAGAAGCTAGAAGATGGGCTCAGGCAGGGGAATTAGGAAAAGTGGTTAACTGAAGTGGCAGCTGAAGCAATACTTTGAAAACGTTAAACATTAATACATATATTAAACCATGGATAAAGAGAATAAAGCAAGAGCCCGTACTCTCCAACACGATCATGATTAGGATTAATTCTACACTCCAAACAGGTAAGGTCAGTATAAAATGGAATGTGATATGCCAATCTCACTTACAAACATGCTAAGAAAATCCCTAAATAATGTTAGGAAATTGTGGTAAGCATTTTAAAATGGTCCACAAGATTCTCCTCTTGTTTTAATTTCTCCCTGTGAGTGTGTGTAGATTCTGTGAATATATGAGCTATCACTCCCATGCTTATGTAACAACATATGGCTATGATAACAGAATTTTGCAGATATAATTGAAGTCCCTAATCAATTTACTTTGAGTTAATCAAAAGGCATATCCCAGGTGGACCTGATCTAATCAGGTGAGTTAGGCCACGGAGAGTTAGGCCATTTTCTTGGGAGAAAACTCTCAAAATTAAAACATGAGACTTATCCTCTAATTAACCTATAGATCATTTCCGTTTCGACCGTTTCTCATGAAATCTGAAAAAGTGATTATAAACTTCAAATATAAGGATAAGGGCCTAAAAATCGATTAGAAATCCTTAAGGAAGATGCGGGAGGATATGGCTCATTAGATTCTAAGTTGTTAAACACTAAATAATTAAAGTAAGTTGCTATTTGTGCAAGTACGGAAAAACAGAGGAAATAAAACAGAGTTTTAAAGACCCCAAATTTATATGAATGTTTGGTACATGAATTAAAAATTAGCATTAGAAATCATGTCAGAAGGGATCGATAATTCATAAATAATGCTGAGACAATCGACTATTCAAGTATAACATTAAACCAAATTCTCACATCACTCCAGACACACAAATATATTTCATATGCATTAAAGGTCAAGTTGTGAGAATCAAAATGATAAAAAAAATTGGAATGCAATAAAGAGGTTATATTTATAATATTAGAATGAGAAATGATTTTGAAGAAAAAATAAATTATAATCTATAAGGTAATAGATTGGTGTTTTGATTACATTAAAATAACAACAACTCTAATAAACTGTTATGCAATGAAACACATCATGAAGTTTAAAGAAATGCTACAGACTGGAGGAGAGGCTTGAATGTGCACAGGTAAGATTAGTGGCCAGAGTATATAAGGAATTTCTACCAATCTAAAAGAAAAAGAACGCTGCTACCCCTCCCCACAAGAAAAGAGCATCCCATAATATACAAAGAAAGAAACAAGAATGGCCAGTAAACTGTTTTTGTGCATAGAAAGAGGCTCAACCTCACTAATAATGAGTGAAATTAAAGTTAAGTAAATAATTCATTACCCAATAGATGGTAAAAATAAGTCTGATAGGACTTTTTTCAAACCTAGGAGACTTGGCGATGCCCATAACCTACTCAGGCGGAGTGATTTTGCTACCAGAGACCTAAGGTAGAGAAACTCTCATCCCACATGTGTGCGGAGAATATGTGTAAAGATCTCATTGTAATACTGCCTGTTAAAAAGAACATTAACATCTTAAACAGGGCAAATGGATACATCTCAAAAAACTTGGGCTAGGAAAGAAGTAACCAGATGATTCCTATGTATAAAACAATGTCCAAATGAATTATGAATGGATAAATGGATGGTTAAATTACATAATTATACATGGGGCCTAGGTACACCGATTTCAAAATAATGGTTGTCTCTAGGAAGACATGCTTGTTATAAGAAGCACAGAGTGGAGCTTTTACTGTATCTGTAACATCGTGTTCCTTGAGAGAGGTATGTGGAGTAGAGGAAGAAGGGAAGGGAAGAGGTGAGGGGAGGGGAGGGGAGAGGAGGGCAGAAGGCAATATAGATTAACGTGTATTTGTGCATTAGTATCTCTGTTACTGTTTTTTTTTTAACTTTTTAGAAATGTAGACAATTTCATGATTAAGATAAATTTTACAGTGACTTCAAGGGGAGAGGTCAGAAGAGTCAGAAATGATATTTTCTTCTAGCAAATGTTAAAGAGCAATTTGAGAAGATAAGTGGCCTCCTCCTTTATTGGCTTTCTAACATTGCAGGCCATGACTCGGGCAGAAAAGGCATTTTACCCATTGACCCAATATATCCAAAAGTTTTACAAAGCACTAGTTAGCCCTTACTATGCTAAACACATTAGCTGTTCTTTAGTTTTGCTCTGCTTTGCGCTGTTTTCCAGTCTGCGTTACTGTATACTGTGCCTGCTATTCTGTCATTTTTTCTTTCCTCTCCTATTTCTTTTTACGAAATGCCAATCCTGACCAATTATAAATTGACTTTGAGACCCACTGGTGGATTCTGGCCCAGAGTTTGAAATCATGGTCTCATGCCAAGAAAAAGACATTTGAATTAGATCTGTAATTTAATTCTGACTTTGACATTGTCTGTAAAGTCTGTAAAACTCAGTTAAGTGTGTTGGCTCCGTTTCATCACAGGAGAAACAGAATTGACAATGGCATAGGGGCTCGTTCATTAGTTACTTACTGAGTATCTACCACGTGCCAGACCTTTTTCAAATACTGAGATCAAGATAGCCGATGTTTATTGAGAATGCTTTTCATTAATGAAAGGACTATGCTATTTTCATTATTTTACAAAAAAAAAAAAGAGATACAGCAAAACATAGACAGCAAAATACAGAATCAGTCTCAATTAGACCAAAGGATTTTTATAAGACCTGGAGGTCTCAAATGTAGTCCTCTGGAGAATGTCAAACATATGGATATTGGAAATAAAATGTTTTATAGGAAAACTTTTCATGGGATGTATTAAATATGAATTGTACTCTTTGATGCTCTGGAGAATAAAAAATGTGGTAACACTTTCAAAAATTAAATTAAATCTTATTCCCAGCTTTCACTTACTGGAAGGGGGAGCCATTTAACCTAATTTGGGCTTTGGGGGACCTCTTGACCTCACCTTTCACCTCCTCTAAGTCACATTCAGGGTGAGGTATTTGTGGTGTTTAGATAATAAGAGAAAAGGCTTCAGTCTTCGCTTCATCGTGTGTGCTGCTGAGGTGCCCTGGGGTCCTTTGCCAAAGTGGGACGGGGACTCTTTCCTGGAGCTCTCACCGCTATGGCCCTTGGGATCCATAAGCCTCAGTGTCTTTAGGCCAACTCATTAGAGACGTTGGGGTGGTATGGATCTCCACTGTGTAACCCCTACCCAACCGTCATCACCACAGAAAAACACAAACAGGGACCAACTCTTCCTACCTCTACTGCCTTGGAAGCTGTCTGCCAGCTCCTGCCAACCCAGCCTCCCATTCTCCAAACCCCAGGGCTTCTCTCCACCCTGAGCCTAGTATAATGTAGCTCGCATTGAAAAACCAAACCTCTTAAACATGGCTGAAGGGGAAGTCCTGGAATGAATGCAGGGGCAAATTCTTATCACAGGTATCTCCTGCTTTCAGAAATTTCACACTCCACCACTTTACTTTTACCAGAGACCTACATTAGTCCTTGTTTTTGCTCACTGAAGGATATCCATCCGCATGATTTTCAGGTCCAGGAAAAAAACCCTTGCTGAACTAATATAGGTCTTTTGAAAAAGCAAAGTGGTGGAATGCGAACTTTTGGGAAGTTGGGTTTACGCTTTGCTTTACAACACTTCAGCTTACAAAGTTTTCATAGGACTGCTTTACTTGGACAGCAAAAAAAGCCTATATACCTGATTATTCCACAGCTACAAAACAAAGTGCAAATTAATATCTCAATAAATTATTCTGAAACACTTGTATGGTATATAAGAACAAACGACTATAGAAGACAATGTTTCCACATGCAACATTGGGGAAGAATTGTTTTTCCTTTTCAGAATGGTTTATTTTGCCATTTCCCATTACACACTCTGATCTAACAAGAGACGGGGACTCAAATTAACATACTATTAATTGATGTATTTATGTATTAATTACTCTGTATTCCAACCTCCCATTATGAAGTTGTCAATCTTTTTCTTTATATGCATTGTGTTTTTCTTTTCTCTTTTTTTTTAAGATTTTATTTATTTATTTAACAGAGAGAGAGAGAGAGAGAGAGAGCAAGCTCAAGCAGAGGGAACTGCAGGTAGAGGGAGAGGGAGAAGCAAGCTCTCCACAGAGAGGGAGACTGACTTGATCCCAGGACCCTGGGATCATGACCTGAACTAAAGGCAGAATCTTAACCAACTGAGTCACCCAGGTGCCCCTTACCTAGGTTTTTCAATCTTTGATATTTCCATGTGCTTTTCAATGTCCTTATATTTTAAGCGTGTGCCTTGTAAATAATAACAAATTTCAAAATTCAATGTGACAGACACTGTCACTAGTAAAAGGAGTCTACTCACTTTTAACTATTGATTTACTTCTATTATTACATTTCAGGCTTTCTACTTACTCTGATATTTTAATGTTCTCCATTTTCATTTTTCCCTTTTATCACTGTTTGAAGTATTTTTCTATTCAATATTTTTCTCAACTAGTAGGCCCTTTCAACTTCTATTTTTATAGCTACCTTCATTATTATAAATTTACATAATAAAGTCTTAAGTTAATCAATATCTCTAGCCTTCTCCTGAATAATGCAAGAAAGAGTGCAGTAATTCAATCAACTTATTCTTAGTTTCATTCATTTTCAGTTCTATTTTCTTAATTTTCCTCCAAATTGTTTCTCTTCCTATAATCTCAGCTGACCAATGTTGATTTAGATTTACCCACACATATAGGGATTTAGTTTACACCTTTTTTTCTTACAATTTGCTCTTTATTTTGGGGGGTTTCTTTTCTCTCATTTTGAAGTATATCCCTGTCAAAGAATTGTTCAAAAAAAAGATTTAAAAAAATTCCTTGAAAATAGTGAGCATGTGATAAAGTTTTATTTAACTCACTGGTATTTGTAGCATGGTGTGGCTGGTTCAAGGGACAAGTTTAGAAACTGGGGCCCACCTGCTGTGAGGAGAAAGGACCGCCCACAGGAGATGCTGTGTTACTTGTGCCAGGATGACACACATGGCCTCTGTGGTGGCTTCTATAATGAACAAAAACAAAATGTCATCCTGCCTTAACCGTTTTACAGGATTATAAAATGTCTGAACTGTAATCAGTTTTGCTAACAGGATTACATTCTCCCAGAAAATCACTGACCATTAGGTAAGCTTGTTAGAAAATATCTTCTCTCACTCATTGTTAACAGCTCAGATAGTCACTTGTTTTATTTCCAAAGCTTGGATATAGATATAGATATAGATATAGATATAGATATAGATATAAATATAGATATAGATAGATAGATATAGATATTTACCATCTTATAAATGTTTTTACTGAAGTTATTATGATGGTAAATTCTTGGGAGAGGAGGGGGGATGGAGGAGGGGGCAGGGGATGGGCAGAATTCTGAATATATCATACTTAGTGATTTACGGGCATAAAATTCTAGATTCACCGTTCATTTCTCTCATCTTTTAGAGTATGTTCCACTATTCTTAATGATCCTTTGGCTCTCTGTTTGCTATTCTTTTGTAAAAATCTGTTGCCTGTTTTTCTGGCTGCTTTTAAACCTTCATTGTCTTTGGTGTTCTACAGTTCCAATATGTTCCTAGGTACCGATTTCAGTTTGTTTTATTGTGAGCTCAGTTATGGATTTAAAATGAAGTTTATTTTATATATGACTGATATGTCTAGGTCTTTCTAGATAGAGGATTTTTAGGATATATTGTCTACAGCATTTCCAGAAATGGAAGATCAGGCACCCATTCTCAGGACATCTGTTTTGAAACATTTATGAAATTTTAAACCAAGAAGTCTTTGGATCCTTAAAAAAATTAAACAAAGCAAACAAACATAATGACAAAACCAAGACAGTAGAAGCAAAGGGGGAAATTCCAAGACAAGTAAATGGCAGTTGGAGGGCAATCTTTGTCTCTCTGCTTCACCTTCTCTCTGTTCTCCATCTGGAAAAGGAGTTATAGGGATAAAAAATAAATAGATAAGTATGGATAAACAATAGAGAGGGATAACCATTATGAAAATTATGTGAGACATTGTGTATGAGAAGTTATTTATAATCTCTGAAGAGCTTCACAAAACGTTAGCTCTTCCTGGGTATTACATGACTTATGTTTTTTGCCTTTTTACCTTGCAGAAGAGGTCCAAACACACTAACACTTAATTTTGTAAAGAAGGAGGACAATTGCAGGCCTTCAGTAAGAAGTTAAGTCAATAGGGGAAAAAAACAAAGTTTAAGGGCAGCTTAATTTCCTGTGGACCAAGAACAAATGTTGACAGAAGCAAGTGTTGCTTTTGTCTTAATTTCAGAAAATGTTATTTTGCTCCTGAAAGAAAACCGGGAGGGAAGAAAGTATGGTGGAAAAACTTCATTTGGCTTGGTCATTGAAGGGCAGTTTCCAACCCTAGAAAGAGTTGAAGCAGTTTTTCTGTTTGATGTGCTTGCAGAGAAATTAAATGGAGCACTGGTTGACCTTTCCAGTCTGAAAATATTTGAGTGTTTGCTAACCCATTTATTAACTAGTTTCACATCTGCTCCTAATGTGATTACGTGCAGATTGTTTTCATAGCTTCACCGAAGAGACATTAGATGGTGGTTTCTTTCGTGCCTGGAAATTGAAGTTCAGTTTCTATTTGTGACTCTTCAGTGGAAGCATTGGTCTCACAACCCCTAGAGCTTGACTGTTTTGACAAAACTCTTGTTATTCAGGTGGAAATCCCCTCCTCATGAAGCCTCCCTGCACAATCTATTGTTTCTTTACAGGTTCAGAGGTTTTGCTCCAGGAAAACAGAGAACATAGATAGAACCTGGAGGCTGAAAGTTGTGTGTTTTTTTTGTTTTGCTTTGTTGTAATTTCCTATTTATTTTGTTTTAGTTGTATTTTGTGACTACTTACATCCGAGATGGTAAGAATTCTCTGGAACCAGCTTTTCAAGTAAAGTCAATGCTAGGTTTCTGCCTCCTGGACGTAGAGTACTAGTTCAGCTTTTTCCCTCTCCTGCTTACCTATTTCTTTTTTCTTTACTTTCTATTTTTTTAATCAAGAACGTTATCTTAAGATTAAAAAATCTGAACTTGCAAAGGAGATTCGCATGGGCTTGGGAAGTGATGAAAATATAGAAATATCAAATAACTAACTGCTCCCACTGAGAGCAGTGAATCAGACTCTCATCTTATGTGACTCTTGGGCAATTTGCCCACTGTGTCACCCATCTCGGGATCCCAGCCCAGGTGGTAGCTCTAATTATCACCACTTTTTATTTCCTGGCAAGGAAAAATCTTTCTAATTATTTAATAATTCTGATTCATTCTGAAATAAATTTCAGCACATTATATTTTGCCATCAGTAAAAGCAATGTGTTCATTTCATTTTAATTGTCAGTATTCAGGAGGCTGTTAAAAACCAACGAATATCACTGGGAGCAGAAACTTATGGAATATGGATTGGAATCAAATGATCAGATCCTTATGGGATATATCAGTTTTTGAGTTTCATTGCATCCTTATTTAGAAATATATCATATCTATAAATCTGTAAGCATAGGTTGCATATGGCTTTGGTCACCGCTGTACCTTCACCCCTTCACAGTTTGCCTGGTTATAATATAGTACACGCCCATTAGATATTTGTAAATTCAATACTGAATGAATCAATGGATATATCTAGAAATGCATATGTCAAAATGCATAAAATGTCAAAAGAAAAAGGTTTCCTCTGCTTTATGCTGAAGGGGTTTTTATGCTTCCTAAATGCTTTAGACTACACCAGAATAAAATAACATTTAAAAAGTACAAACTCTCACCTGTACTTAGCTGTCCCAGACCGTGGTAAAGCTAACAATTTAAGATGAGGTTTGATGTAGCAAGGAAAATTGTGCCAGCCAGGCTCTTCTGAAGTGACACTTCCCATAGTATGTAGGTGGTTAATGTGATCTGATAGAGAAAAAGCATTTTTGAAAAGCATGGCTTGACTGTGCAGGTTTCCAGTGCAATTATTTGAAGAGATTTCAGTTTGAAGAAATTCATTCTGTAGTTGAGAGCTTTGGCAGAGCACATTTCATATAGAAGTATTTATATAAACCTGTTTCCATAGTATCTAGGCTCTCTGAAGCCTCGTTTAGCAGAAGACAAGTGAAATATTCAAGAATATCCAGGTGATTTCAATCAAGATATATTCACTGAATGCATCTGGCTAGCACTGTGCTGTGCCTGGGAATCCAGAAAGATGGAGACAGAGAAGTAGATAAAGTTCTCCAATAAAGGGACCCCCAGAATAACCAGAGTGTGGGAAAGAGGTGTCTATAATAAGAATTGCAACATGGAAGCTTAGATTCTTCTACTGTCACTGAACCACAATCCGGGAAATACAAAATCTGTGTATTGGCAAGTTGGCAGTCCAATGCAGGGGATAGCTCCATTCTCTGAGTGAGTGGCTTTTTGTGGGATTATGCATGGAGATGGGGAATTTTCTGGACAGAATGGCAGATAGCACAGGGAAGAGTAAAAAATAAATGCATAGAAATGATAAGGGTATGGAGTGTTTAGCATAAATAAGTAAACAGACTTAATGCCTTTTTTCCCCCATATAAACAGCTTATAAAAATAACTTAAACCCTTAGGTTTTGTTTTCACTGACTGTGGCCATCATATTCCTCCATTCGAATAGTGCAAATATTATCTCCATGCCATGAGACAATGGTTTTAAGAAAGTACCCAGCTTGTCTGCATGTATTCCAAATGCCAGAACAATCATGAAGGCTATAGAAGGGGATGGTCCAGTTCCTTTCTTGGCCCATGAAAAGATATTAAATTAATGCTGATGTATTTATGTTCTATTGAATACAAGTAGTGAAAACTGCTTAGTATCGTAAGTCCTAAATAGCTGGATGGTATAGGTATCTATAACTATATTTACCTGTATCTCTGTCTATCTACATATCTATAGCCAAACCTATATCATCATCTGGGATCTGCCCTATGCAGCTGGATACCTAAGAAAGTTGGTGGTATAATTCAGTCCAAGTTCAAAGGCCTGCAGGTAGGGGAACAGATGACATAAATCTTAGGCCAAGGGCAAAGGATGAGATAAGATGCTTCAGTTCAATCAGTGAGTCAGTGAGGCCCCCCAAAACAGAGGTGAATTCTTCCTTCCTCTACTTTTTGTTCTATTCAGACCTTCAATAGACTGAATGATGCCCATCCACATTGGGTAGGACACTCTCCTTTACTGAGTCCACTGATCCAAATGCTAATCTCGTCTAGAAAGACCCTTAGAGACGTACAGAAACAATGTTAATCTGGGCTCACTCCACTTAACACATAAAATGAATCACTTAAAGGGAGAAGAAGGAAACCTACTTACTTTTTTTTTAAATCCCTATGATTCTTAGTGGTAGATAAGATATTTTCTCTACAGATAAAATATTTACATCACTGAGAGACTGTATGCCTTACCTAGACATCATAGCCGGCCACAGTGAAATTAGGACCACATCAAAACTTCCAATCCTGCATTCAGAGCTTTTCCTGCTATCACTTTCCCTCATAGGCTGTGAGTTTATTAATGTTTGTATGTTCTTTGAAGTGTCATCTGCCATCTGTGACTTATGTCTTGGTATATCACAGTCTGTATGACACCTTTGCTCAAAATGAGTCACTGCATTTTTTATTACTATACACCAACTTGGCCCACAGCCATATTCCTCAGCATTTTACAACTATGCCACATTGCTTTATTCAGGGTTTCAAAAACTCAAGGAGAAGCTACTAGCACAGAATTCTTTTTAGCCCTGTCTTTTAGCTCTGCAATAGTACCTGCAGAATTCTAAAACTGCTGGGCAAAGCTTTTGTAAATAAAGTTCTCACTGAAGTCTCTCAAAAACTCTTACCTAGTTTCTCCTCTAACTGTACAAATGACAAAATCCTTTGCTGGTGTCCAAGGCTTCCTGTGATCTGACCACAAGTAACTTTTACACCCCTTTTTACCATTATGTGGCAATATGAGCCCAGTGTGCCTTTCAGATAACTCAGCTCCTGGCCGTTCCACACGTATGCCATGGACTGGTCTTCCTCTATGTCTTTCTTAATGCGCATGGGCTCCTACTCATTCCCACCCCAAGTTGTCTCTACCCACTGTTGGGGCAATTTATCTTTATCCTTCCAATAGCTCTGGGCAAATACCCTGGAGCTATCCTTGATTTTCTCTTTCGCACATCATGTCAGATCCAACAGCATGTCCTGATGACTTTACTTCCCAGAATTCATCTAGAAACTAATACTTTTTCAGTACTTCTGCTATGATTCTGATCCATTGTATCACTATTTCTCCGCTGTATTTCCAAAGCCAGCCAAATAACTGCATTCTTAGCTTCAGACCTTGAACACCTTCATTCAGTCTCTTAGGATAAAAGCAGCCAGCATAATTATGTTGAGGCATATGGCATATCCTAACAGTCCTACACTCCCTGGTGGTCCATAATATTTAAGAGGGACTCCAAGGCTCTGGAATACTTGGTTCTTATGTCTGTCAAATTTCATCTTGCAAAACAATTCCTCTTAATCAATCTGTTCTAACCACATTGGCTTTCATTCTATTCCTCAAACATTCAGGCATGTTCCTACCCCAGGGCCTTTGCACTTACGGCTCCCTCTGCCTGAAACACTTACCCCCAATATGAACATGGTTTATTTTTTTACCTCTATGACTTTCTAGTGTGACCTTTCCTATTTTAAATATATCTCCTGTCAGTACTTCCTACCTTCCTTCCCTGTCTTATTTTTTTCCATGCTATTTACTACAATCTAACTTTAGAAAAGCATACAATGTTTTTATTTATTTTTAATGATCCTTATAACACCATCTTAAATGCAAGCCACCTAAAGGCAGGAATTTTTTTCTGTCTTGTTCACTGTTCTTTCCCCAGTGTGTGTCAGTCTATACTATATGTTAGAAATTCAATAAAAGGATAAATGAATGAATGGGATTGTTCTTCCAACCAGGAGGAAGTAACAGAGTTTGGATTTATTGTCTTAACTGAAGCAACAATAAAACAGAAAAAGATATGAAAACGCAGTTTACTGGGCATCATCCATGAAGGGCAGTGATCTCTTGGAGACAGGAAACAAGCCTTACAATTTTCTTAATTTTCTGCCTTTGCAGAGTCTTGAGGCACAGTTCAGGGAAGAATAATATAAATGGAGGTGGTGAATATAAATTTGCATTTCAGGAGAGTTCAGGGAGAGCAAGGAGGCTAGAATTTTGAGACAGAGTACCTGATGGAGAGAGTGGCACAGATGGAGAGCCCGAGAGACTGCAGAGGGTTCTCCTCAGGTATCAACTCAGTACCAATCAGCGTATGCTTGTGACCAAAACACCCGAGGCCAAGGAATTAACCACCCCCAAAGAGGACAGGTAACAGTGTCCAGGACTCACACAATTCTGGGGGTAAAAGCCACTCTCATAAGTTCAGTTGGAAAACCTCATAATTCACAGGGCGTTGGGTGGAGAAAGAGTTGCCGCAGGTGGGGCAAAATGAGCCTCAAACTAAGCATTGTTGCATTCCAACTAACACATCTTTAAAAACGAGATTTGAAGGAGTCAAACTGTTTCTATGTAATTCAGAAAAAAAGCCTAAGAATATTTTAGAAATAAAAAAATATCCACCAACCAAAAAATTAACCGTCATGATTTCTAACATGCATCAAAAATTACCAGGTATGCAAAGAAGCAGAAAAATATCACCTCCCCTAGAGACAAAAATCAATCAATTTGAAGTTGACAGAGTATTGACACAGACGTAATGCTCAGTAGACAAGGATGTTATAGAAGTTATTCTAGCTGCATTACATAAATTCAAAAGGAAACTTTGAGGAGGTGATAGACATATTCATTTTGTTGATTATGCTAATGGTTTCACAGGAGTGCACAGATGTCAAAATATTGATTTGTGCACAAATATGTAAAATGTATTGTAAATTGATTTTACTTCAATTAAAAAATGAGTGAATGAATGAATGAAATATTTCCTTCTATTTGAGCTCTCATCCTTTAGTACTTATTTTGTTCCATGTTGGTATGTTACCTTGTATATTATAGATATCAGTGTGAATGAGAGCAGATATGGAATATATATTTGCATCCTATTGTGTTGTATAAAGTTTGTGTTCCTTTTATACTTGATAGATGACAAAGTTAACAACATAACTTGGAAGCATCGAACACTGTGTAATTGTTGAGTGTTGTAAGTTTTTTTCCCATTTTTTTGAACTTCTAGCACAGAGTTACAGAGTTGATTATTGTATAATCTACAGGGTCATTTTGAAACATGATTAGGAAATTTTGGAGTTTTGCACATGTTTTTCCTCTTCTTGGAAACTTCTTTGCCGCCTCATCCTTTGCTTAGTTATTTTCTATTCATGTTTTTGTGCTCAGACAAGCAAACTACCAAGGCGTTAACTCTTCTGATCCCCAACTATATTTATTGTCCTCCATTTACATGCTCTTCGTTGCTTGGACTTTGCTATAGTACCGAATCACAATGGAAATTAAATAGTGTCAGTTCCAAGTACCTATTTAGTGTTTGTGTCTATCACTAAATGTAAGTCACATAGACAAAAGGACTGTGGCACCCAATATGTATTTGTTAGATGTGTCAAGATGGTGGACTAAAGTGTACAAGAGATATGACATTTGGAAGACACTTGCCACACAAAGGCGCAGAAGTGCAAAGGAAGTGTCAAGAAGTCCCTCATTCATGGGAAGACCATTGAAATAGTGGACATTGAGAGAAGATGTGAAGAAAGAGCACTACTATGAATTTTATCTCCCAAGGGAGAGGGAATGCTTCTTTCTCACTTCAGGTCTGGTGAAAGGGACATCTGAGAATTACTCAGAGGCCTTGTTAGACATTCTGTATGGTGGTGGAACCATTTGCCTGGAGTCCTTTAAAAGATGTTCCTTCCAGGAGGGCTTCCTGCCAGAGTGAGGAAACTCCAGAGTGAGAGACTGTGGGGTGTACTGGCAGGGGCGGAAGCAGAGTGGTGGGGATGTGCAGCCAGGAGAAGAGGCAGCACCTGCATCAAAGGAGCTGAAATTTGAAAGACACAGCAAAGGAGGCTGTGACAGATTTAGGAAAACCTGTGTCTACCATGGCAAAAGATACAGAGCCATCTTACTGCAATTCCAGTCAGTCAAGTAAGTAATTTCCTATTCCCTTCCTTGGCCACACTGTCCCTATTTCAACTCTTATTGTTGGAGGAAAAAAATCACACATCAAAGGGAGGAGGGGAGCAAAAAGAGGAGAGAAATGGACAAATCCTTTTCCCAGCTGGCTCCTCTCCAACCAGCCCCAGCTGGGAGAAAGCAAAAAGTCTCCTCTTGGGATGAAGATGAAAATGTTGATTGATATATTTGACTGATATTCTAATTTCTAAATTTAAATAGCATTTTGAAACCTAAAGCAATCATAGGGCTTCCCGTTAGTTACCGAAGACTGAACAAGACTTCAGCCTTGCTCAAGTTTTCAATGAGGGTTGGGTAATTTCATTCCATAAAGGAAGCTTTGAAGAGAAAAAAGGAGACAAAAATAGGCTCTTTTCTTTATTTCACTCACTCAGTCTTGTTTTTACCTTCACAAGTGAAGGAGTAAATAAATCAAGTGACTAAGGGCTCCTTGGTGTCCTGTTTCCATCTTTAGATAAACCTGCTTAACTTCAATGTGGTCTTTTCAATTTACTAGTAAGGCTTATTTGTTCTTTCATTTTTAGCCACACCACAAATGCTTCAAATGATACTGCTCTTGTGACAGTTGGAACATTTTAAGGCACTAAAATTCTGCACCCAATTCCAATGGGTGTGTGTGGGAGTTCCCCACACCAACGAGCATTTCTCTCACACCAGCTGGGCATCCTACAATTACTCTCATTTCTGGTACTATCTACCCAGAGATAGCATCAGATTCCACATGCTAAGGGCTCAGTTTTCCAAGACTGTCTTTCCCCCACTCCCACTTCAGACATTAATCACAAGTCCAGTCAGTTTATCACCTGTGTTTCTGACTGACCAGCTATAGATCGAAGGTCCCTATGATCTCCTCTGTAGGTTTGATTAATTTGCTAGAGTGGCTCACAGAACTCAAAGAAATATTTTACTTACTAGCTCATAGGATTATTATAAAAAGATCACTTCATAACTCAGGAACAGCCAAATGGAAGAGATGCACAGGGCAACGTATGTGGGGAGGGCCACGGGGCTTCCCTGCCCTCTCCCAGAGTATCACTCTCCCTAAATATCCACGTTTCAGTAACCCAGAACTCTTCCAAGTCCTGTCTTCCTGGAATTTTATGGAGGCTTCATTACACAAGCACAGTTGATTAAATCATTGATCACTGGCATTTGACTCAACCTTCAGCCTCTCTCCCCTCCCTGAAGGTCATGGGGTGGGACTGAAAGTTCTAACAGCCCCCATCTTTGGGTGGGGTCCTAAAGCCACCCTATTAACATAACAAAAGACACCTTTATCACTCTCTTAAGAAATTCCAAGGTTGAAATGGCATAAAGAGAAGAAGCAATTACCATTAATTTATATGGAAAAACTCTTGAGCATTCCTAGGCCCCAAAATCACCTCTTCTCTTCCTAGGCTTCTCTGATACACATTAGGACCTATCTTGCTAAGAGGGACACAATAAATGAAAATAAGCCCAGGTGCTCGCACACACAGGTCAGAACTCGGAGGCTTGATGCTGAGATACTGAGAGTGGTCCCCCAGGAAGAGGCTGGCGGGGCCACTCTCCTAGCTCCAGGCTTGTGCTGCCTCCAAGGCTCACTGCAAAACCAGTGCTGAATGCTGTTTTCCCTTGTTGCTTTTTTTTTTTTTTTTTTTTAAGAAACAAAATTCCTCTTCAGATTTCTTTGGTTAGCGGAGACAGGTACTAATGTAGGTCATTCGTAAAAGCAAAGAGGTCTAATGCAAACTTCTGAAAAGTGAGGAATAGACCTACCTGTCTGTATAGAAAGTCAAAGGAGCTTGGGGCGCCTGGGTGGCTCAGTCGTTAAGCGTTTGCCTTTGGCTCAGGTCCTGATCCCAGGGTCCTGGGATCGAGCCCTGCATTGGGCTCTCTGCTCTGCTGGGAGCCTGCTTCTTCCTCTCCCACTCCCCCTGCTTGTGTTTCCTCTATTGCTGGCTGTCTCTCTTTCAAATAAATAAATACAATCTTTAAAAAAAAAAAAAAGAAATTTAAAGGAGCAGAGACTGTGGAATTAGTAATGTGTTTGAGGCACTGAAAATAATTTTGTACACAGAAGTTCCCTGCCTTACCACGGTTCAACTTTATGATGATGTGAAAACATTAGACGGTCAGTAAAAACCATAGTTTGGGTTTTGAATTTGGAGCTTTCCCAGTGCTGGGGATCTGCAGTAAGACACTCTGGTGATGCAGGACAGTGACAGGCTGCCAGCAATCACAGCGGTTAATGATGGCCACACTTAACAACTGTTTTGTATCCATAAAATCATTCTATTTTTCACTTTCAGTACTGTATGTAATAAATGACATGAGCTTTTCAACATTTCATAATAAAATAGACTTTGTGTTACATGATTTTGCCCAACTGTAGGCTAATGGAAGTGTTCCGGGCATGTTTAAAAGGTAGGCAAGGCTGAGCTATGATGTTGGGTAGGTTAACGTATTTAATACATTTTTGACTTAGGATATTTTCAACTTATGATTGGTTTATCAGGACATAACCCTGTCAAAAATTAAGATCTGGGGCACCTGGTTGGCTTAGTGGGTTAAGTGTCCGCCTTCACCTCAGGTCATGATCTTGGGGTCCTGGAATCAAGCCCTGCCTCGCTCCCTGCTCAGCGGGGAGCCTGCTTCTCCCTCTCCCTTTGTTCCTCCCCCATTTCGTGGGCACGCATGCTCTCTCTCTCAAATAAATAAATAAAATCTTTTTAAAAAATTAAGGAAGAGCTGTACCAGATTAGAACATGTGTGGAGACTGAGGAATGAAACAGAAGCAGGAAAGGGACACCAAAGAGAATGAAAGGACAATCTCAGTAGGTAAAGAGTTGCTTTATGTGCCACAGAAATTAGTTTAGATTTTATCATTTAAGTAATGGGAAAGATTGGAAGACTTTTAAGCAAGGGCTTGGCATAGCTTTATTTACATATGGGAAAGATCAAATTGCCATGGGGGTGGCAGATGGGTTGAGTAGGAGTCTTGTTAATAAGACAGAGATAGAAAGACCTTTACTCTAGTTCAGTCTTTTGTCTGGGCCATTGTATTCGCCTCCTTACTGGTATTCCACCTTCTTGCTTTCTCCCCAGAAGGATCCTGTTTAAACAAAAAACGGTTAAGATCATTGCTCTGATCGAATTGCTCCAGTGTATTCTCGTCTCACCTACGTTAAGATCTAAGGCCCTAACTCTGGACCACATGGCTGTGTATGAACTGGCACTGACCACCACTGAATTGTTTCTCACTTGACCCCGTTTCTATGCCCCTACCTCTGCTCACAGCACTGATCTGATCATATTCTTCAGTTCCATGCAAATGTCGAACACATATCTTCCTCAGCACCTTTGTACACTCCCCTCAGATGGCCATATCATTTCTCAGATCTTTCTGTTCTTTGCTCAAATAGGATCTCATTTGATAATATTTTCCTGACTCCCCTATCATAAAAAGCACTCCCCCTTAATACTTGATTACTTTGCATCTATAATGTTCCCTTATTTTATGCATAGTACTAACATGTAACCTGATATATGTTTATGTCTTTTTTTTTCTTCAAGATTTTATTTATTTATTTGACAGAGAGAGCTAGAGAGAGCACAAGTGGGGGTGAGGGGCAGAGGGAGAGGGAGAAGGAAACTCTGGACTGAACAAGGAGCCCGGCAGGGGGCCTGATCCCAGGACCCCAGGACCATGACCTGAACCAAAGGTAGATGCTTAATGGACTGAGCCACCCAGGCACCCTTCTTATTTTGATTGTCAGGTTTCCTTCCTCCATCTCCCCATCCCCCACCGCCACTCCCTGCCACCCACCCACACACACACACTGGAATATAAATCTACACAAGAACAGAGATTTAGAGAGATTTAATCTGTTTTCATTCAACAAATAATTATTGAGTGCCTTCTATGGGGCAAGCACTGTTATGGGAATTGGCAATATAACAGTAAAAAGAAATAAACAGAAATCAAAATTTCTGCATTCAGGGAATTTACATTCAAATTGTGTTTTACTTTTGTTTGCTGGCTTATCCTCAGCACCTGGAAGAATGCCCAGAACATAGTAGGAGCTCAATAAATGTTCATTGAATGAATGTGCAGTTCATTGTTGAAGCTCTGGAAAGAAGTAAGAAAAGAAACTGCAGATAGAGACTCAGCAGGTTATGGGGACTCAGTGTTTGCAGAAGGTGAGGAAGCGGGGATCATTTAGCACAGCTGCCAGTTTTCTAGGTCATAACGTCATTTGTTCAATGATAGTAGGTAGGAAATTATGTTACCAGCTCATAATTACTTCTTAAAATGATGTTTTTTTACTGCCAAGATATTTCCCTTTACTATCTAAGATTGATACCTACACATTTTTCAAGATTAGTATGGGAATGGGGAATAGAGTTTCAAATCCATGTATAATGCTTAAAGCTAAGACACCAGCCAAATGCCACTGACAACTTAAAAATCTTGTCCATCTAGTGATTCATGTGTAGACTTTATTTGAATTGACAATCTTCGACTTCGTATGCTGTCCCCTGCTTGCATTTAGGGTTAAGTTTCATATTTCAACAAGGCCAAGAAATTTCATTGTAAATCTGGAAGTTTCTTGCTCATTAAGGAAGAAGCAAGCATCTCTCATCTTTGACCCCCTTCCCCTGCCCATTACTAAAGCAATCATCCTTCTCACCTTTGCAAGAAAGAAATTACTCACAGACATCTTTACGCATAGAAGGAGGTATTTTCGATTCATTGTCTAAGAACATGTGATTCCAAACATGACACAAAGTAAATTTAGCCTCAGTTTTCTTACCTGTTTAAGAGATATTACTACCTACTTTATTATGTGATCATAAAGATGAAATAGGAAGATATGTATAAAGGGCTTATGATAGTGCTTGATTGTAAATTGTAATAAAAAGTTCTGTTCTTACTGTTTCTGGAATGTCTTCCCTGAGTAGCATAGACCACCATGTGCATTCCTCCTCTGTACGTTCATAGAACCTTTGCTATGCCATTTAGCACAAATTGCCTTTCATTGCATTTGTCTGACTTTCCATGTTGGAGAAAGGTCCAAAATAAGGGATCAGTGGCGAGCAATTTCTAGTACAAGTTAGCTCTGAGGCAATCCTGCAGGCAAGAGAAGAAATGGTGAAGTGACACTGAAATCAACCTTTGGATAATTGATAACTTTTCTGAGGATTGATCCTGAGCTCATCAGTCATGGCCATTGCAAACCCGAAGAAATCTTAGTGTGCTTTTTCTACCCTCTCTGTGTAGTACACTGTGAATCAATTGGACATAAATGAAAGGCCCAACTTCGAATGTGCACTCTCTCATGCATAGTGTAATAATCCACTGGTAAAAATATATTCCAGGAGCAATCTGACATTCAGATCTGGGTTTCTGAGTCCTGGGTTAAGAAAATTGGGAATCAACAAGCCTGCCTTTTACAGAGTACCGAGAAGGGGAACATAAGTGTTAGTTACCTTTAGTACTAGAATAGCAACCCAATGGCCCTTTACATTGACACATGATGATTTCATTCCCACTCACTATGCCCTTCCATGCTGTCTTTGCTTGCTATTGCATGAAAATTCCAAGTTTTTGAATGGAGTAATGTAGGAATCACCCTATTAGGGATTCTGCAACAGGGTGTAATACCTGTTATTCATTAACTAAAAAGTAAATATAACAAAATATATTTTGTTTCTGTAATAAATCCAATTCACTGAAATTTCCCTTAAAATACATGCACTAAAGCTAAATAAACAATTATCTCTCTCTCTCTCTCTCTCACACACACACACACACACACACACACACACACTAACATAAAACCCAAGATACCAAAGATGCTAATGGAGAGTTAGTTTAGATAAATTTTGCATTGTCTTTGGGGCTGGATTGATCAAATGAAAATTGCCAAAAGAACGGAAATGGACACTTTAATACTGTCTAGCTATGGCAACAGATGGAAGTACAATTAGTTAACATAAAAAAAGATCCAAAACAAAATAAAAAGGAACTTGAATTTCAACTAAGTTGGCAGCAGAAATAGGATTTTGTAAAAAATCAATTTAGCACTAATTAAGGAGGGTGAATCCCTTGGTTTTAAATAGATTGCTCACTGTTTATTCTTAAATTCTCTGCTGTTCCAGTCCCCAACCCCCAACCTACCCATAAATGAAACAAACTCTGAAGGATCTGGAAAAAATAGTGTTTTAATAAAGATACTTTAAATGATAAAAGGAGATAAATATATCCTGAAAGTGAAAACCGAAGTGCAGAGGGGGAAATCTGATTTTACAGAACTGCATTGTAATATAAAACCAGATTTGTATACTTATAAATATAAGTTGTGTGCATTATTCCTCTGCCAGGAAACTACATTAGACACATCTGTATAAAATATATTTCCAATTTAACTAGTCTGGAATGACCACATTCATTTTCTAGTTCACTGCAAGGGTAAGTAACATAATAAGTACAATGTATTCTCCAAATTTAATAATTTAACATGCTTGCTTAGTTAACTTATTATTACCAATGTAACATCTTGCGCTTTGTTTCTTTCTATGTAAAATGCCAAGCACACTGAAGACGCTTGCAAATTTAGAATTAAAATTAATTATCTTCCTCAAAATGGATTGTTGAAACAAGGATTTTTTTCTTTTTTACCATATAAAATAGTTTTTATTTTAAATAAAGCTCCATATTTGATAATCATAAACATACAAACTTCTTTGAAAAATCAAAATGCTCTTCTTCTACATGGAATGAAATCAAGCTAAACAAAGATCTAAAAATAAGTCTAAGATGTTTATATAGAAAGAAAACCAACTTTAAAAGGAAAATGCACGTTGAAATTAGAAAATAGGCTACGGTTGATGGAACACGGACACTATGGAGTTACTTTTTTATTGTGTATTTTTTAAATGCAGGAAATGTATCCCACAGAGATGTACTATGTCATTTCCAGAGGGGCTCTTTTGGGCTACAGATGAAAAACCAATATTTAAATAAATGAAATATGCAATACAACATGAAAAACCAAATTAGTTGAAAGCAGGTGTAATTTTTACCTCTATATTCCCATTCTCAGTTTTCATTATTATATCAGAGCTCAATACAAACGAGAGAAACCCATACATGCCGAAATCCGTTAATGTGAGGACAAAAATGGGTATTATTCAATGTTTTCTCCAAACTTCCTTATATTTTATACATTTCCAAATTTGTTCTCTCTGACAGAAAAATCAGATCCTTGTGACTTCAATTTTCACCATATTCGGGTCTTTGCTCAAAGGTCACTTTATCCCAGAACACTTCTGGACCCTCTATTTAAGCTGCACCCATAGTCCCCCGTGATAAGATTCCCTCTGACTACGTTTCTTTCTCCTTCCTTCTGTATTACTTTTCTCCACTGTATATGCTATTTATTTTACTAATTTACTAGTTTATTGTGTCTCCCTGTTAGTTATAATTAATATTATAATCCATTGTCTCAAAAGTTCAAGGCACATTAGGAATTTGCATCCATTGAGTTTCTCTTTTGTTTCTTGTGATTTAAATTAGGTAAACCTTGAAATTTTCTTCTGTATCTTAGAAATCTAAAAGTTCCCTCTTCAACATATTTATCTTCCTATCATTCATAGTGCTTTCCCTTTCCTTTTCTATAATCCCTTTTTTTCTAAATTTTCTAGAGCCAAAGCTGGAAGACCATGTTTCTTTCTTTATATATAACCCAAAGGAACTATCATTTGTTACAGAAATAGCATTTCTTAAAATGTAAAGTGATTTGTTTATGACCCAAATAGCAAGTGGGTTACAGTCCATTTTGTAGCATGTTCTCACTTAGAAATGTGCACGTGTCTCCAAGTTGTGATGGGCACATTCTTATCAGAGATTTTTAGATTATAATATTATTTAGAATTTCCATCCCACTTTTTCTTAACTTAAGAGTAAATCATTATGTACTAATTAATCTAATTTTAATTCCTGAGTATATAGAGATAGTGATGACACTATTTTGAACTGGAAACATGAAAAGTGATGGCTATTTTCAGAATCCCACAGCTTTCATTTACAGTTTGTTAATCTAGGGAGACCAGATGTCTTTTTCTGGGTGGAAGAGTCTGGGAAGGATAACTATCCTAAGGAAGGATGGTGAAAGATTGCTATTTACATAGGCCACTCATGGCATGTGGGTAGATTTGTCAGATTTGCCATATTTAAGCTGTGTGACTATTTTGTGGATGTAGGTGTAGGATGCAGGTGTCCAGATAAAATGGATGTAATTGTCTATAGCCCTTCAAGGACTATCCATAATAGTGGGTCCCAAACTTTACAACGGCAATGATAGTTGTCTTGCTTTGAGTGTTGAGAAAATAACAAGAATCACAATTAAGAAAGGAACAGTTTCCAATGAATTTGTGGTTTGCTAATTATGACAACATCCACTCATACTCGAAACACTGTGACATTTCTCTGTGGTTGTGCTATCTGTTGAGACACCTCTTAGTGTTTTGTATGTGTTTGACTTGGACATCCTTGTAGCCATAACCTCTCACCCCATGATCATTGTTCAGACACTGGGGACCAGTGTTCTCCAGTTTGAAACCCCTGGGAAATTCACTGCCAGGCCAGTTTTTCTCCAAAGGAAGTATTTATAAGGATTGTTTTGAAGTAAGTGATGGCCTCAGATCTTAGTCTGGGTTAAGAGGGAGCAGAACAATTCCTCAACAAGTTTGAACCCCTGGCTGGAGATTAGGATGTATGTACTGAGCATTCTATAAACCTCACAGTACTAACCTCACAATATTGTGAAGATAAATTGAGTGCCAATTTTCAAAGCTCTTCAAATAGTGCCTGGGAAATAGAAACTGTTCCTTAAGTATTAGTAATTAGCAGTGTTATTAATAGTCATTGTTTCAAAAATTCAAGAGACAATAGGAATTTTGGTTCATTTTTTTTCAGGTAAACATGAAACGGCTATCTGTATCTTAGGAATCCAAAATCTTCCTCCTGCTTTAACGTAATAGGTACTGGGGATACAGGGATGAATGAAGTGGATGTGTCTGCTGTCAGAAGATGTTTGTGTCTTTATGGACGTAAGTGTCTAACTAAATATGCATAGAATTATGTAATGCATAGTAAGTGGTCTGAAGGAGAAGTTTGGGAACTACTAAGGTGTATTGCAGGGGACCTGGTCAAGATTGAAGGATTAAGGAAGACTTCTTGGATGAAGTGATCTTGGAGATGGAGTACTCCTGGCAGAGGGAATGCTTTCATGTAAAGGTTCTGAAACTGCTGGAAAAATTGGAAGAAAACTCATATGGCCAGACTATAATCATCATGGGAATGCGATCAAAACCAAGATTGGAGAGGAAGGTGGAGACCAAGCAGGCAAGGCCAAGATATGAATTTTGAATTTTGTCTTATGGAGATTAAGAAAATATTAAAGAATATCCAGTAATTCCTATAAAGCACTGACTCAATCATCACACTTTGCCATCTGTGTTGTCAACTAAGAGAAATGAAAAGTACTACTTTTCATGAAAAATGAAATGAAATGAAATGAATCGAAATGAAAGGGACTACTATCATTGACGTTGAAGAGGGTGCGCCTAGTTAAACATTTTGAGGGCCATTATTGTGGATAACCCAGGAAGGCCTAAACATGGTAACGCAGGTTTTATTTGAACTAGTTACTCACAAAACATTAATCCATTTTAGATCTGGCAAATTTAATAAAGCTATTTACACTTCATTGTCTAGACACATGTAAATGGTTATAGAAGGATCCAGACTGCTGGGTTTTAAATCCCATTTCTGCCGTTTATTCTTTGTATAAACTTGGGAGAGTTATTTTCTGTTTATCAGTGTTCTCTGTAAAATTAGAGTAAAAATATTGCTTTAATGATTAAATAAGTTACTATGTGCCAAGTAACTTGAAGAATTTCTGGCACATAATATGCTTTTAAAAATGTGAAGAGGGACACAATCATATTTTATGGAGTACCTGGGTGCTCAGCAGTCTATCAGGTCTATTAGAGCATAAATAAGGGTAATTTCTAATTTATAGTAGTTTTGCCAGGCTACAGTGAGACAACGTGTATAAAGTGTCTAGCATGGGCATGAGCTCATAATGAACACTCAATAAATCAGAGAGCTTCAGGAAATTACAGAGGAGCTGATCTAAGGATGGGTCAGAGTTCTCCAGAGGGTCAAGAAATGAGGGGAGAGTCCAGTGCTTACCTGAATTATTCCAGAAGTTTATGCCTTTAAATATTTTCTTCATATCATTATTTTAAGAATGTTAATGGAGTTCTTCATTATGCAACAGGCAGAATATATGGATTGGGACATCAGGAAAATAGGGACATCAAAATGGGGGGGGGGAATGTATTTTTCTGAAAGGAATTGGATGTTGAAAGATAAAAATAAAAAGCATTGACATAGAATGAGGAAAAAAAGACCATTGTGAGGCTTGCATTTATATTACAAATAACTGTCTATATCTCTACCTTCCTCTATATAGATATTTTGCTTTGAATTACCCATTCAAGATGCCATAATTTTGGGGTCTAAGGGTATCTAAAGATTGTTATCTTACCCTGGAGGTATGGTACAAACAGATGGAGCACAAGACATCTGACCAAGACATTCAAGTGGCTCAAAGGGAATGTATGCCGTGGTTGTGTTTGTGTAAGGATTGTCCACTGTTACAGGAAATTGTGAGTAGGATTTCTAGGATACCTCTTACAAACTGGATGTCTGTTGGCCACATTTATTCATACATAAATATGTTAGTTATATGTTAAATACCATTGTATTGGGCAAGGCCCAGTAAGAAAAGTAGAACTCACACACTAAGAGAGGATTTTGTAGAGAAATTTGGGTTGGGAGATCAAAGACAGGAGGCTCAGGTTGTTATAAACTAGAAGCTTGGTGGACTGCCCCATGGGTGTGGATGGAAACCAAGACTTCTCAGGATGAGTGTTGCCTGGTGGAACTGAAACCTCAGAGCAGGCCTTGTAGAGGTGGGACTCCCTTTACCGAAGGGTTCCTGCTGGGCAGGTGTTGGAGTGCTGCTGCCAGAGTCCCAGGAAAACAGGAAGAAGCAAGTCCATCCCCATCTTCCTGCCTTCCAAGTACTCTCGATTAGCAAAAACTAACAGGAATCCAGCTGGCAACAGAGAAATACTGGTTTCCCAGTTCCAGTCTCACTGGGCAGAACGTAGCAGGGTGGATTCAGAACTGAGAAAAATAAAAAACTGAATACTGAAGCAGACCTACTATGTGCCAGAAGTTATGCTAAAGACACAGTTGTGAGGGGCGCCTGAGTGGCTCAGTTGGTTAGGCATCCTACTCTTGATTTTGGCTCAGGTCATGATCTCAAGTTCGTGAAACTGAGCTCCACGTTGGACTCTGCACTCAATGCAGAGTCTGCTTACCCTTCTCTCTTCTGCTTGAGTATGCTCTCTCTTTCTCAAATAGATAAATAAAATCTTTAAAGACACAGCTCTGAGTGAAACAAAGCTTCTACTTTCACAGCGCTTATATTTTAGAAATAATAATAAAGTAAAAGAAAAAACAAATAATATTATTCCAGATAAGCATATATTCTAGAAGAAAACAAAACCAAAAAGGAGCTAGAGAGTGACGGGGAAGGTAGGGGAGGGAGACTGTGTTAGAAAGGGTTTCTGGGGAAAAAACAATGGAGCAGAACTCACAAAGATGAAAGGAAACTCTGTGAAGAGCTAATGTAATCACATTGCTTGCAGAAGGAAAAATGTGTTTAAACCCTGATCAGAAAACATCCTGGCACAGGGAAGAGGAGTGTAAAAATGAAGTCCTAGGGACAGATCATACAGGCCAGGAAATTAGGTTTAATTTTATTCCAGGTGAAATGGGAAGACATTGGAGAACTTTAAACAATCTGATTTGTGTAATAAGAAAATCATTCTGTCTGCTTTGTGGGGAATGGACAATAGATGGCAAGACTGGCCATAAATACTCACAGGTGTGTTTCATTCAGCTTGCACTGAGTTAAAAAAAAAAAAGGAAGCAACACTTAAACATTAGTAAATTTCTAAGAAAAATGAAAGTCCTGGCTTCTGTTGAAATACCGGCAGATCTGGCCTTCCTGGGCTCACAACATGGCAACCGTCTGCTGACGCTAAGAGGCCACTGACTTTCCAGAAGGGGCAATTTACCACTACCCACTCACCGCTCATCTTATCCCTGAGAAGCCTATTAACTTCACTAATATTAATTGCCTGAACCCTAAGGCATTTGAGTTTGTGACTTCTGATCATCTTTCCTTGCCCTCAAGAAAAATTTTCCACCCCACCCCCTATTTATAGTACTTTATTTTCCTTCACCCCTCACGTGCACAGAATGTAACAAAACATAACTCTTTTAAAAAAAAATATTTTATTTATTCATTTGAGAGAGAGAGAGCAAATACAAGCAGGGGGAGGGGCAGAGGGAGAGGGAAAAGCAGACTCCCCACTGAGCCGGGAGCCCAATGTGGGGCTCAATCCAAGGACCCTGGGACCATGACCTGAGCAGAAGGCAGACATTCAATGATCTGAGCCACGCAGGTGCCCCAAAACAGAACTCTTGATTCATGTCAAGCTCCCTTTGTTGGTGCAGGTGTGGGCTGCAGCTATGTAGACACTGGAGGGAAGATGCATGAGCAGAGAGCTCCAAGTTCTTCCCTTTTCCATCCTCCCACATCCAGCCTGGTGGCCTCCTGATTCAAAGAGTAGATCCTCTTCCAACCCCAATTCCCAACAGCCCCAAGAACTCGGGGCGTCCTCTCAGTCTTCTCAGTTTTTGGTTCAGGTTGATCTTAGGGGAGAGAGCTAGCAGTCATGCTGGGTCAGGAACCAGAACAGAGCCATAGAACATTATGTTTTTCCAAACATAAAGTCATAAAGCATCCTACAGAGTTGTTTTGATATNGAAACCAGAATAGAGCCATAGAACATTATGTTTTTCCAAACATAAAGTCATAAAGCATCCTACAGAGTTGTTTTGATATATGAGTGAGAGGAATGGCTTTTCATTTTCTTTCATAAAGAATTTTTAAAAAAACTTGGTCTCATGGGGTGCTATTTACTATTAGGTATTTTCTAGCACTTAGGTTTCAATTTACATAAAATTTTGCTCGTATTTTTAGCTTTTACTGATTGATAGAAGAATAAATATAATTAAAAAGGTTCTGGGGCACCTGGGTGGCTCAGTTGGCTCGGTGTCTGACTCTTGATTTCAGCTCAGCTCATGATCTCAATGTCCTGAGTTCAAGCCCTGCGTAAGGCTCCCAGCTCAACATGGAATCTGCTTAAGATTCTTTTCCTCTCTCTTTGTCCCTCCTCCATCCCATCTCCACTTGTACTCTCTCTCTCTCTCAAAAAAAAATTAAAAAAGTTCTGACATTTTAACAGTAATGTTCATGTGTTTGCGATTATGATTTAGTCGATACATTCATTTGTTCATGTAAGCACCATATACTTTTTACTAATTTTATTGTTCTCTGTAATTAACTATTTGAATGGTATTAAATTCCATCTCACATTGGAAGTATGAGAAACAATGTAATTCAATAAAAACAATTCATGAGAATGTAATTATCAAAATGATATCTTACACAAAACTCTTATGTTACTGGGCGACTGGGTGGCTCAGTTGGTTAAGTGTCTTCCTTGGCTCAGGTCATGATCCCAGGGTTCTGCTCAGCAGGGAGCCTGCTTCTCCCTCTGCCCCTCCCCTCCACTCTTGTATGCTCTCTCCCTCTCTCTCTTGCAAAAATAAATAAATAAAATCTTAAAAAAAACCCTCTATGTTACTATTCCTATTACAAGTACAAAGAAATCTGTGGAATTCATCATGATGTTTAATAGAGTCTATGTTTAACATAAAGAGTTGTATTTATGAAAAAAAAAGAATGTAGCAAATAAATAAAATACATTGCAATTCCAGTCTCTTAACTTTTGAGTAATCCTTTTCATTTATTTTCAAAGTATCTGAGGAAATTGATATTCTCCCCTACTTCAAATACTTTCTCTAAATAGATTATTGAGAGGAAATGGAATTTATTTTTAAATATTTTCTATATACATTTGATATTTGATTCATTATTCAATCCTATTGCATCATTAGTGGAGTTTCAACAGGGTAATGTTAGTGAGGGATTCGTAATAAGCAGTTTGGTCATCATCTGGCTGTCTGTTTATAGACCAAGGACTTTAATATGGAAAGTCAGAAATAAAAACTGACGTTTTCCAAAAATAAAAGTTTAAAATGACAGTGAACACTAAATTCAAGTAAAGTGGAACGCCTGGGTGGCTCAGTCGGGTAAGCTCCTGCCTTCGGCTCAGGTCATGATTCCAGGGTCCTGGGATGGAGTCCCACATCGGGCTCCTCGCTCAACAGAGAGCCTGCTTCTCCCTCTGCCTATCTCTTCCCCAGCTTGTGCTCTCTCTCTGACAAATGAATCAAATCTTAAAAAAAAAAAAAAGTTCAAGTAAAGTAACATTTTTTTCTAATTCTTTTTCAGTTTAAAATGAAAAATAAACTTCATCATGGAGGCTTTTGACTTACTGAGTTGGGAAATGTTTATTGAATGGCATCTGTGTACAAGGCCCTCCACTAAATCCTACAAGGAGAAAAATCAGGAAGGTCTGATTCTTCCCTCATGAAACTAACTGTCTTTTGTGAGAGAAACAAGCATTTGACCAAAATGTGATGGGAAAATAAGAGAAACAACTCTCTGTCAGACTGACAGGGCAGGTAAGACTTCACCAAGGAGCTGGCACTTGAGCTGAGTTCTGAAGGAATACTTGCTCTCCGCTGGAGAATTTACTCAATGCCAATAGGTCCGTTTTAATACTCAGATTCTCTGCTCCTATTAGCCCTAAGCAAGAAAAGAAGCATGCTAACATTTATCTTTGGAACCGCTTTTAAATGTAGTCTTTCCCACTTATGGACTAATATTCCACCTTGCTTGGTTTTGCCTTCCTCCCTATCCGTCTACCCCTCCCGTTTCTAGACTCAATCCTCCGCCATCCCATTTCCCACCATTCACAGCCACTTCCAGGTACTAATGGTTGATGTAATGGCAGAACATGGTGTCTTACTCCATCCCACTCGGGTAGTGGCAGTTAGCAGAGACTCTTAAGGAAAGTCTGATTCCTATAAGTCTTCCACTTTGTTGGAAACACTTGGAACAGTCTGGCGAGTATGTGCTAGAGAATTTTAGGTAGCAGTCATTCCTGACTGCTCCTTGACCATCCAGCTCTTGTTCTGTGTAGTTCACCATCATTGCAAGAAAATTTACAATTCAGTAGTCTTAGAAATTATTAAAAGTTGAGTAAAAAGTGACCAGATTTTGGGGAGCCTGGGTGGCACAGTGGTTAAGCGTCTGCCTTCGGCTCAGGGCGTGATCCCAGCATTATGGGATCGAGCCCCACGTCAGGCCTCTGCTATGAGCCTGCTTCTTCCTCTCCCACTCCCCCAGCTTGTGTTCCCTCTCTCGCTGGCTGTCTCTATCTCTGTCAAATAAATAAATAAAATCTTAAAAAAAAAAAAAGTGACCAGATCCTTATTCACTCCCTTCCCTGTGATGTGGGTACCAACAGACCTTTCTATAATCTGATTCCATTTAGACATACAGGGGTAGAGACACGCTAAAATTAGAACAAAAAGTTTGGTGACTCAAAAACATTACCTAAGTTTTTTTGTTTTGATTAAAACTTAGCAGTCAGTTTAAAATCAATTGAAAAGTTCCGAGAAGTAGCAGTCTTAGTACAGTGAGGCCATAATAGTGGTAGGTCCTTGAAAAACAGAAACATACTATAACCAGCTTACTTCCTTTTTAATCCTTTCTTGGGCACCAGAATTCAGAATTTTTTTTTTTTAAAGCTTAAATAGTCCTTGATTTAAACACACACACACACACACACACACACACACACACACACACACAATTTCAGTCTTTTCTTTCTGAGTAGTAAGACTCTTACTTCCTTTTCCCTATGTCACCCATTGGCTATTCTACTCACCAGCATTTATGATTATATGTGATTATATGATTGATTATATGTGATTGATTCTTGATTATATGTGATTATCCGTGATGAATTTTCAGATTTAATTTAGCTTTTACAATATTGGGTCTGCTCTTGTCCTGCTCTGTCCTGGACGTCCCGTTCAATTTTCCAAGGTGAAGTTTTGGAACAGGGGTGATATTTTTGTGTGAGAATAAGCCTAGAAGTTTGGAGAGATAGGTTAGACTGCACAAGAACTGGACATTAAGAATGTTCTAGTGATCTCAAAGGTGACTATAAAAAGTCCACGAAGGCTCTGACTTCTCCAATCATGAACCTACCTAGTGGATGAGATAAAAACAGAGAATTCAAACCCATGTTCAGAAACTTCTTTTGCCACATACTAGGTGTCCTTGCGCCGGAATGCTCAGTCCTCCTAAGATTCAGTTTCGATTTTTGGTCTCAACCTTATCACCTATGTTAGAATCCTAAAGAAATTGGGCTGGTTTAATCAGACCAGGAAAATGAAGGTTTAATCATTTCAGTATTTATAATTCTTGAGGTGTAAGACTATGTTTAAAAAATCATTAAATTTCTTGAGCAAACATGATGTAACATAGTTCATAGTCAACTTGTAAAAACCTTGGGAAAAAATTACTCTTTAGGAAAGTGGTATCCTGAGAGATGCATATTAAAGAAACAAGGCCAGTATCCTGTATCTCCTCAATGTAAAGTATAATAATCAGTAAGAAAGACTTGTATAATTTGATCCTTCTCCAGAACTACTTTCAGTTATAACCAGCATAGCCATGCAAACTGCTGCTGATGAATTTCTTGGTTACTTAATAACGCAGAACAGTCCTTCAAGACTTCCTTCAATAGTCAGATCAAATCACATGCCTACTCACACACCTATCCTATTGCTTGGCTCTGTACAAAGCCAATTTTAAGAAATGAACTCTTTGACAGGTACACGCACCAGTTCACGTATACATGAATTTGGTTTGAAAGCAAAAGTTAAAGACTAGATCCGGCGCTGTCAAATTTTGGCTTGAGATGAAACATGAAATGACCTTCTCACTATAAAAGCAGAAGTGTGTCCTATAGCATACATTGAAACTACTTAGCATTTAATAGAAAATTAAATTCTCCATTATTCCCAATCCTTCTTCTAATTCTTTTATAAATGCTAACAGGCAGCGCATTCAAGAATAGCATGTATGCACTCAGAGCATTTCCCTGGTATTTTCATTTTGCTCGTATTCCAAGATAAATGCTTTAGAATAAAACTCAGCATACAGCAAGAGGCTTTTCCTAAACATTGAAACAACTCAGAGGGCCATGAAAAATCCTGAGACTGCCTCCACAGCAATTTCTGGGCAACCCTTTGAAGACCATAAACATGTTTTGGTATTTCCCACATAACCCAAAGGCTAGTATTTACCATCAGTGAACAAGAAAAGACCCCGAACCACATATTATATTTTATAACTTTTCAATGTTCGCTATAAATGAGAAGCAGAGTTCTATTTCATGCAAGAATGGTGTATGCCAAGCCCAGCCCTTGCCAGAAGTTGAAGGCTAGATTGGCTGGGGCACAAGTCTGCCTTCTGCTTTCTTCTCTATTAAACGAAAGATTAAATGAAGAGGTGCACTTGTAAATGCTGTCAACAGTATTTGCGCTGTATTTTTGAGATACAGTAGCACTGTCATTTGAGTGATTTATCTTCTAATTATTTGTCAAAATGATGTGATTAAATATCAGGCTCCATTATGGGCTTCATGTAAATAGCCTAATTAGCCCCATTCTGGCTCCAAAGGGCATCTCCACAGAGCTTCCGGATTCTGCAGAGAGACAAGCTTTCCCTTTTGCCTCTTAATCAAGAGGCTACTTCTTTCTCTTTCATCCTCCATGAGATTTGTGGGCTTTCCCCTCTAGCCCATAGGGTCGAAGATCCGCTACATGCCTTCGTTTACTCTTCAAAGTTATGGCCCGTCCTCTATTCTAACTGCCTCGCCCTTCAGGATGCCATAGGTGGGATCACCTGTCTGTATTAACATTTGGAAATGGCTTTTACCTTTTGGGTCATTTTAATGGTGTAATTTCAGTCAGTTACCCATTTGGAATATTACTTAGCTCTATGGAGAAAATACTCTTTCTACTCTTACAAAAGAATGATTTTGCTTTTGATATAATGAATATATTTAGTTTGCATGAAATTTCTACTCAATTACTATTTTTTTTCCCTGTATTAGGTATAGGGACAGGGAAGTGATGGTAGAGAACTGACTGAGTTGAATTTCATGAGAAAAGATCCATATACTCCATGGCCTTGAACACTTAAGTGAATTATTTTGGGAGACCTAGTGTAGATCTGTAGAATCAAGTAAGACGGTGTCATGAAGAATTACTAGTGCGGCTTTATATGCTATGTCAGATTAAAGTATTTAAACCTATCAAATACACATTCTCCCTTCAGCTTGTAAAGTCGTTTAAAATCGATTTGTAATTCAAAATATATTCCTATCACATAGAAGGATTATTATGATGTTCCTCTACCCCTTCATATACTTACAAAATCAAAAAGACAAAAAGTTAGTAAGCCATAAAGGGAAAGACAGACATCAGCCCTCCCAGTACAATCCTGCCTTCCTCCCACTGGTGTGCGTCTCTCAATTCAAAGCAAAGTCAGGGGGTCAGGGGTTCTTACTAGACTTATTTTAACTGTTATTTGAGGGTAGGCCAGGTCTCTCAGACAGACTTAAAGCTGTAGCTTGAAAAATAACATTAAGTCACCCATTTATTTGAATAATTCAGGCACTTTCATTCTGAGGTTGTTTTAATCTAAATTGCCTCCAGCTAAAAGTTAGCTTATCTCTTGGCATACAACTAAATTATCACAACCCCAAACCCAAGAATCTTTAAAACTCTTTTTTTTTTTTTCCCTCAAAGTCAACCAGAGGAAGGACTGTCTCAGCAAAAAGGTCCCTTAGCAATGCAAATGTTAAGTTCCTGGACAGAGCAAGAGCAATGTAAACAAAACAATAAAAAAATGAAAATAAAAATGCTAAATTCCTCACGCTTTGGAGGGCTTTGAAAGGTAGCAAGACTTAGTCTAGCCCAGCAAAAATTTATTTTCATGCTTATCCCTGGTCAGAACGAATAGTCTTAGTGCTTTTGAAGAGCCTTAACTGGTCCTGGGTTGATGTGGCCATTAGCAGATTAATTGCACCCTTTTGCAAACAGTCATATTTCCACATTATCATTTGTGACATACACACTGTAGGTTGTTACAAGATTTGCAGTCTAGTGAAATAAATGCCATCCACTTTTAAATCCTCAAAGCATATTGTCATAGCATCAAGCAAACATATGTGAATGCCTTTTCAAGTTTTGCTACTCATCGACAGATATCTTTGGGTATCCATGGGCAGCACAGGCAAAAACCACATATAAATTAAAATGAACCATAATCCCAGATTTTTATGGCATCCTCTTCAATTTGAAATTTCACAAAATTTAAACAAATGAATATAAAGACATGGAAAATACAGTGAAATGCAGTACTGAGGAAACAGATTGAACGGATGGGAACATTTTGTTTGCATGTTGTTAAACATACATAATTGGTTCTTGAAGGGAAGAATCCAATGATTGTGTAGTCCTTGGGTCCTACTGCTCTGAAGCTGCTAACATTCTACCCTTAATGACAAGATTCAAAAAAACAGTATTGTAGAAAAATGGTTCAAACTCTTGATGACTCATTTTATTTGGGGAGCTTTAAAAATTCTACTAGTACAGGAGCCCCAACAGATACCAAGGAAATTGAATATCTGGGGTCCAGAATTTAGTTTTAGAAGCTGCCCAGGTGATTCTAATATTCAACTGAGTTGAGAACCAAAATTGTAGACTGATGGTTTTTATATATTTGCTTATTTTAGGTCGCTTGGAAGGCTGGTTAAAAAATAGACTGTGGGGCCTCAGCCCTAGGGTTTTTGATTCAATACGTCTTTGATAGGGCCCAAGAATTTGTATTTTTAACAGGCTCCAGGTAATGCTAAATGCTGTCGCTGCTGTTCTAAGTATCACATTTTGAGAATCACTGTTACATATAATGCATATAGTACCCAGGTATAGTAATCATATATATTTTGGTTGGTTGGGAAACCCTCCCCTCCCCCCAAAAAATGTGTAACAAAATGTACATGCAACTTTAAATCAAGTATGAATTTTTGGTTATTATAATGACTGGACACTTTACAGTATTGATGAGAGAAAGCATTTGTCTACTTAAAGTGAATTTATTCTTATCTGAGAATGATCAAAGAATCATGAGATAATCTGAATTATCTTCCAGGAAAAATGAAGAACTTTCTCCACATACTCAACGTTAAGGTACAATAGGGAAAAAAGTTGCTTTGTAATTTTACTCCATGTGTTGTTTGTTCATCCCATTGATTACACAAACATAAATTTAATAATAATAAAAAAAAGAATATGTAAGTTTACTAAATGGAAAGCTAACATTAAGGCTACCTAGGTCAAAAAGAGTAAACGGCGGTGTCAGCAATCACTTCTATCAGTGATTTCCAAGTTTGGGCTTTTTTTCCTTCTCTGTCGGCTAAATTTTCAGGCATGATATCCCCATCTAATGTTCAAGATGTTGAGCTGTTTTCGGTTTACATTACCCTTGCAAATCAATTCCAGAAAAATTCTCAAGGGTCTCTGATTGGTCTAAGTTGCTCATTCCTGTACCAATTATTATTAAACACAATGTTCTCCATAGCCAGGCCTGGGTCCCCCAAGTTGGGGGAAGGGTTTAGCCCTAACTGAGTCACAAGAAAGGAGAGATTTTTTTTCACAGAAACATGGAGAAGCAAAAGGTTGCAGGACTGGTTAAAAAAAGAAAATCTATCTATCTATCTATCTATCTATCTATCATCTATCTATCTATCTATCATCTATCTATCTATCTAGCTAGCTAGCTAGCTAGCTAGCCAACTAGTCACTGCAGTCCACACTATGTTAGTACTCAGTAATTACTCAATGAAATTGGATGTATAAGTGAGACATATATAAGTATTTCTTCCTTATTTGCAGTAAATTGCTCCCAGATCTTTTTTATGACAGTCTCATGGTAAGGCTTATAATGTTGAACCTCAGGTTTTTAATTTCTTATATTGCAAAAACATCTCAACAATTAGTGTGTAAGATTAACCAATAGATGCTTCCTGAGGGAGCCTTATAAATCTCCTGGAAATCTTAATTTGCTTAATCTCTTCAGCACACTTCTATTTTCATTCTTTTCAAAGATGTGTAACATTATATACGTTCTTTTTATTTTTTTGAAGATTTTATTTATTTGAGAAAGAGAAGGGGGGAGACAGCATGACCAGGGGGGAGGGGCAGAGAGAGACAGAGAAGCAGATTTCCCACTGAGCAGGAAGCTCAACTCTGGTCTCGATCCCAGGACCTGGGTCCGGATCATAACCTGAGTCGAAGGCAGATGCTTAACCAGCTTATATATGTTTTTGAAAACATATATATAAAACAGTTAAGACAGAATTTTGCAGACCTTCCAATCTGGGAAGAGAATGGGAGAGAAGATAGAAGGTGATTTCATAGATTTTGGTCCTTTGTGTAAAAGTGTGACATGACTGAGCCTCTATTTATGAGAATTACTGGTATGAAGAAACTGGAAAGAGTTTGAGCAAGAACAAGTTGGGGTTATTTAGGGGTCTTTTTTTTTAAATTAATTACATTCGTTTATTTATTTTATTACGTTATGTTAGTCACCATACAGTACATCATTAGTTTTTGATGTAGTGTTCCATGATCCATTGTTTGCATATAACACCCAGTGCTCCATGCAATATGTGCCCTCCTTAATACCCATCACTGGGCTAGCCCATCCCCTCACTCTCCTCCCTTCTGAAACCCTCAGTTTATTTCCCGGAGTCCATATGTAGGGGTCTTCAAAAACACACTGATGACTTTTTCTCAGTAGTTAACAAAATCGTCTTTACAAACTGCTTGGTTTTTCTCTATTGGGTAGATCGGAGCTTGTGAACGGTTTCGTACTGCTGGTAGAGGATTAGGACCATGCTCTCAAGCAGGCACTCCTAAAATTGGATTAGTGATGTAATTATAAAGATTTGACCAAAACTTGAACTTACATTCTAACTGGGACATTCAGATGAAAAGAATGATCTTTAACAGTATGTACCTAGACGGAGTTAACGTTTATTTGCTCTTAGGAGTGTATGTACGTGTGTGTTACTTTCTGAATTTTGGAGGTGGGCTTGCTTGACTTGGTTTTGGTGGCCGGTGAACGGAATGATGGCTAACAGATATAGGGCTGATATTGAGAATAATTATTTTACTTTTGATTATACTTTCAGTATTAGTTTGCAAGGGCTGCTCTAACAAAATACCATAGACGGGGTGACTTAAACAACAGAAATTTGTTTTCTCATGATTCTGGAGGCCAGGTTTGGCTTCTCTGTAGGCTTTTCCTTGGCTGACCTCTCACTGTGTGCTCCCGTGGCCATTCCTGTACCTATGTTGTATCTATCCTAGTCTCTTCTTCATACAGGACACTAGTCATAGTAGATTAGAGACCACATCTATGATATCTTCATCACCCCTTTAAGGACCCTATCTCCAGGTTGTCCCATTCTGAGGTACTGAGGTGGTGCAGGAGGAGATTAACATATGAATTTTGGAAAGACACAATTGAGCTCATTACATAATGTAATAAGCTCTAGTTGAGCTTATTACAACTAGAGGGACGACACTACAACACTGAAATGGAAAATAAGGAGGGAAAAGAATTGGGTAGGACAGGATAAATCCTGCCACATGGAAGGCCACTTCAGATGAGAATGACACTAGATATGTATGGGTGTGGGAACCGAAAACTCCACACGGACACACGGACAGAGTAGAGTACGGCCTTCTCACATGACTGAATACACTGGGTCCTGTTGACCAAGAAAACAATTTATTGATTTTATAAGACTTCAAAAATTGGTCAATAGTTCCAATGTGGTTAATTTACTACAACTCCATTGGCCCCAGAACCCACAAAAAACAAAGTCTTACCCAAAAGCTGGGCCACATCTCAAATCACTAAATTAATCAATATTTAATTGTCTCTTTATGATTAGCACCATCTTTTTGGTCTAGTACATTTAAAAGTAACAACAAAAATAAATATAGAAAGAAAAGAGGTCCCTGATGGCCCTCAGTTCACACATGGGCTGCTCTATTATTCATAACACGTTTTAAGATCTGCTTCATTTAATACGTTCTCTGTGTACACTTGCTAAATAAAAAGTGATATCTTGAAAAAGCAGAAGTTCAGATTTACTAAGTAGTGTATAGAACAGCAAGCAGAAACCATTTCAGGTGGGGATTGTTATGAAGAACTTTCTCCTTCTGTGTTATTCATATTAAAATTCCTAAAATTCAGGAACCTTGGACAATCCAACATGAAAGAACGTGAATCCAATGAGATCAGTTTGCTTTCAGGTGACTCCTTTCTTGCTGTTGTTGTTCCTGGAGGAGATAAACTAACCAAAGAAATGGGGGAGATTTTAATGTTTTTTTCTTCAGCTCATCTTTAGTTTTTAAAGATACAACACATTTGTAAAGAGGGATGCACCCTGGCTTTTATGAAATGAAGAATAGTAGCATAAAGCAGGAAGATCATGAGAAATTAAGATATAAATTCTGAAGCAGGTCAAGGGATAGATAATAGATTCCAAGCTTAGACATTAAATCTTACCGTTTCCAAGCTGGCCGCCAGAAAGGACAAAGCAGGTTATGAAGTACAGACCCAAAAGGAACAATATTCCTCGCTGCAATCTGAGAAAGAGAGTAGAGTAATTATGTGCATGTGTTTGTGCTTTACAGCATTCCGATACTAATCAGTGTGTATTTCTATATATGTAAATACCAGATCAATGGAAAACCCTCCGTGTGTGTATTTAGCTTCATGCACCTCTTTGGTTAGATATATAGATAAATATACACAGAGAAGTTAATTGAATATGAATGAGAATCTAGGTTAAAGTAACATGGATCAAAAACTGGCTGCCACAGGTCTGGAATTCAAGCACACATGCCTACAAGTCGTAGCGTTTTTCTCACCATGTTATTGAAATTGGGAGTTGGTCCAACGCATAAACAGTAAAGGACTGAGTTACTGCAACATGATCTACTCAGAGATACTCCTAAGGCCACCCAGAAGCTCCTGTTGACACAGGAATCAACCCCCTTAGGAGCCCAACTAGTCCCAAATGGCTCCTGTGGGCAGGGTGACCCTCCCCGGCTACCTTCCTTCTCGGGACAATTTGGGGTTTGGAGGCTAGCGTCACAGAATCCACTTCAGGCCAATGTGCTGGAACAGTGCTCCGGGAGTCTGAAGAGAAAAGAGGCCACACATTCGTATGTCTTATCTTCACAAACCCCTGTGCTTTATCCTTCTTCCTCAAAAAAAAACAATTTGGTGATCTGATGTCTAATTTTCTTTTTTTCACATATGATACTCTGTTTTCTTCTTCCCCTTTCTCTCTCTCCTACACATTTTTGCAATGATCAAATTCATAATGAGAATGTAAGCCAGAACACTCAGAAAGGGATCTTTCTCACCAACCACTCCTACATTAGAACCACATGAAATAACACTTGTGCACAGACGGTGAAGACCATTTAGTAGGATGTGCGGGATTTTGGATGGCTGAGCGCATTCACTGACTGGTTGAGATGATTTAGCGTTTCCCTTGCACCTTGAACGTTGCTTCTTTGGGCTTGTTTCATGGGATTGAACTCATTAGTTTTGTCAGTTACTTTGGAAGTATGTGCACAAAACCTGTTTTACATTGTGGGTAGGCCTCAGGAAATAGTCCTTCATAACTCTAATTTGGAAAACAATTTTGAAAATTTAACACAAAACGTGTGCCATATTTCTTTAACATGATAATGATTAATATGAAAATAAACATGGATTTTTATAAGTGTGTTCTTTTCCATAGTTTAATGTAACTAACAGCAAAATGGTTTCATTACCTTTTTCCTGATCCTTCTCCATTCCCTCAAATATCATCAGGCATTTATTCAGTGATTTGGAGGAAGTGTGAACTTGGTTGGCTTATAAAATAGGTCTTCATTTTGAAATAAAGTTGATCAACAGAATTTAAAAAAAACCCAATTATTTAAAAATGCATATATATGTAATATATATAATATACATGTTATATATATATGTTTGTATATATGAATATAAGAAACAACATGATATTTTAGTGATTTAAAAAATTGACACGATTTAAGCTATAAAAATTCCTTGGTGATGTAGCTACTACTGTTTAAGAATATGACTTACCTTAGAGCACACCTTCACCTTTTCAAGGATTTTACTCTCTCTCTTGACTTGAACTCAGGCTGTAGAAGAGAAACAAGACATTGTGAAAAGAACAGGAGGTTTGGAATTTAGCAGTCTTGAAAGAAGTGATGAAGCTTACTTAGCTGTATTTTCCTAACTGGAAAAAATGGAGATGCATTGAATTGTTTTTAAAGATCAGAAATAATATAGTAAAATGTCTAACATAGGGCCTGGCTTGTAGTGTTTGAACTTGTAGCTTCTCAATAACTGATCGTAGTCTTTAGTTATTGTTTCCTACCACGTTTTCTACGTACCACCTAGATGTGTGCTTACAAAAGATTTGTGTGTAGGAATTTTTGCCAAATGTGCTCATTGTTATCTGTTATTTTTTTT
>NC_048228.1:95535609-95556786 GCF_002007445.2 Ailuropoda melanoleuca
GAGAGAGGGAACACAAGCAGGGGGAGTGGGAGAGGAAGAAGCAGGCTCATAGCAGAGGAGCCTGATGTGGGGGCTTGATCCCATAACGCCGGGATCACGCCCTGAGCCGAAGGCAGATGCTTAACCGCTGTGCCACCCAGGCGCCCCTTGCCACCCAGGCGCCCCTATTATCTGTTATTTTTAGCATCTTTATTGGAATATCTTTGACGTATAAAAATTGTATCTATTTAAGGTGGGCAGCATGGTGTGTTTGAGGTATGTATACATTGTGAAATGATCACCACAACCACGCTAAAGAACTTACCCACCACCTCTATGTAGTTACCACCTATGTATGTGTATGCGCCTGGGTCTGTGTGCCCGTGTGTGGTAGAAGATTCAATTTAAGATCTATCTTTTTAGCAAATTCTGAGTATGCAATACATTATCATTACCTAGCATCACCATGCTTTACATTAGAATCCCAGAACTTATTCATCTTATACCTGAAAGTTATCCTCTATGACCAGTATCTCCTTAGTTTACCAACTTGACCCCCACCCCCTGGCAACCACCATTCTACTCTGTTTCCATGAGTTCAACTTTCTTAGAGTCCACATCTAAGTGAGATCATGCAGTATGTGCCTTTCTGTTTCTGGTTTATTTCACTTAGCATAACGTCCTCCAGGTTCATTCATGTTGTTGCAAATGGCAGAATTTCCTTCTTTTTTTAAGGCTGAATAATATTCTTCTCTATGTATATATCATGTTTTTTATAATCCATTCATCTGATGACGGGCATTTAGATTGTTTCCTGACTTTGGCTAATGTGAATAATGCTGAAATAACCATGGGAGTGCAAAATCTCTCTGAGATTCGGATTTCATTTCCTTTGGATATATAACCAAAAGCATTGTTATCTGTTCTTGGTGGTCTTTTGCCACTGCACTCTGACTGAAGAGGATAGAGATGACTAGCTTATAAGGCCAGAAGCAACAAAATCTATTTGCAGAATGGAAAATTATCCTCCTTTCGTGAGGCTGCTGGTCCCGTCCTGGGAACAGCAAATGGACAAAGAGGTAAGCATGAACTTTTCAAGGTGATTAAAAAAAAAAATCTAAAGTAATTTTCAAAAGAAAAACAAAGAAAGCAAAAAATGGTTCAAAAAGATGTCAGAAATAATATTTAAACATTGATAAGGCTGATTGATTATTATTTTTTTATTTTATTCATGACACATTTTGTGAACACATCTAATGAGCATACATTGACTCACATTCTCCATTCATTACCAGGATTTATTGACCCTAGAAATTAATATTGACTGGGGGCAAAACAGCCACTGACTTTTCTTGCAGGTCAATAAATCTGGTGATGGAGGAACACCAAACCAGGAGTCAGTACATTTTTTTTTTTGGTACTTGTTTTTTTACTTGACTCTAGGAAGAATGTCAGTGCAGCTGCCTGCTTCCAGTGGGCCTATCATGTTTTTAAAAAATTTAGTAGCTGGCCATTTAGAATCTGTTTCCAATTTACATTGTGCACCAATAGGGCCTGAATATAAAATTTCCTTCAGATGCATTAATATGTGTAGGTATAATGAAGTCAAAGCATATTTATCATAGTTAAATTTCATAAATAATGCCAGAAGAAAGAAAAAGAACAAAATGGTAAACTTAATACATGTGACAATAGCCTTGGAAATTTTACACAATTTAGTTATGCATTTCAAAGGACATACCTGGGATCTAGTCAAGTCACTCCAACTTTCTGGATTTCAGTTCTTTTTTCTGTAAAATGAAGTATTTGAATTTGTCTTTGAGGTCTCTGTCAGTAATAAGATCCACCCAAGAAAGTATGTAGGCTTTTCAAAAGTTAGAATTTGTGGATATGGGTTATTCTTTCAATCTGAACCCCAAGGGGAAACTATTCAAGATTTGGGAAGAAGAAATAACAAGGAAATGGGGCACATCTCTCTCTCTCTCTGTGTAAATATATATATATATTTTTTTTCCCCAGAATCATTTGTTTTGTATAAAAATGAATATTGGGAGCTTCTTGATTTATAGAAAGAATGGAGTGGTAAAGGTATATGATTTGAAGTTTAAAGATCTGGTTTTGGAGCCTACATCTGTCCTGAGCTTGTGTGTTTGTGTGTGTGCAAATCCATGTGTGTGGGGGTGTGTGTGAGAGTTAAATTAGAATTAATGTGCACCTTCTGTGTATGGGTCATTTCTCAAGTACTAAGTCATCATGACACCTTGCAGAGTCATGTGTTTCTCATGGAGAAAGACCACATTGAGAGAAATCAAGTGGCCTGTCCAGAGTGACTAGTTGGGTTGTCATTTGAATTTGTGCTGGCCTTACTTCAAAGATGATGCTCTGGATGGTTACTCAGCTTCTCTGAACTCTTATTCTCTCTGCTGCAAACTAAGCCCCAGCTCAAGGAGAGAAGGCATCAGAAAACTGTATTGCCTGCAGAATCCAACATCAGTGTTAACTGTGACTGGTGATTATAGTGATGATCTTCTTATCTTAGGGACCTCCACGTGGAAAATATTTCCCAATAAAAGGCCATCATGAGTAACACAAAACTTAAAACTGTCAGTATATCTCCAACCCAAACAGGTCTTCAAAAAATGTTTAGGAAATCCGTCTGGCAAAAATGTCAAGTATGTGGAATGTGTAGAGAAATATGGGTTCTTGACCTTTTCCTCCACTTAGTGGTACCCCATCTTCTGTCCCTCACCTAGTGGCTCAGGGCTTTCCAGCTCCCAGATTACTCTAAAATCCACTTAGGTGTACATTTATAATAGCAGGAAGGCAGCAGACCAGGGGTTCATGGTATGGGTTTTGCATTCAGAAAGACTTGGGTTTAAATCCCAACTTTACTCTTTATCAGCTATTAAGTTTAAGAAATAATATTCTGAGACACGAGCCTCCATCCCTGAATAATGGGGATAATGAGAAGACTGACCACATATGGTTGTCAAGAGGATAAATTAGGCAGTGGCATGTGAAGAATGATGAACAGTGCCTAGCTCACCCAAGCTCCCAAGACATGTTGGGAACTATTACAGTCGTGACCCCTCTATGCACAATTCTACTTTCCATGGTTACCTGTGGTCAAACACAGTCTGGAAGCAGATGATCGTCCTTCTGAGCTTTCATGAGAAGGTCCATAGTAGCCTAACGCTGTGTCACATGCCTATGTCATTCACCTCACCTCATCTCATCATGTGGGCATCTTATCATCTCATGTCATCACAAGAAGAAGGATGAGTTCAGCACAATAAGATATTTTGAGAGAGAGAAAGATCACATTCACATTACTTTTATTTCAGCATATTGTTATAATTGTTCTATTTTTATTATTAGTTATTGTTGTTAATCTCTTACTGTTCCCAATTTATACATTGAACTTTATCATAGGTCTGTATTCACAGGAAAAAACCCCCGGTATCTATAGAGTTGGATACTATCCATGGTTTCAGGCATCCATGGAGGGTCTTAGAAATGTATCCTCCATGGAAGGGGGGATTACTATAATAACAGCTTGAAAGAGTTGCCCAATCATTTTAAGAGTCAAAGTCTTCACAGGTGATCAAATACAAGTGTAAAGGCAGAGTTGAGTTATGTTATATTAATGTAAGATGTTACATTATTGTGTCTTCTCTCCTTCCCTGTAATGGTTTCTCATATATATTTACTACTGTCTAGAGGCCATGCTTGCTCTGGTCCTGATGATTTCTCTTTTGTACTGGTTCCAATAAAAGCTACCAATACAAAAGAGCAAAAATTGGGCCCTCTACCGCCCATATCAGTTTTGCAAAATCACTTATCTTGAGATCTTTTCTATAACTAGAATGCTCCCTAAGGTCCCTGACAATGCACAAATCTGGGACTCCTTGTCCTTATGATAGCCAGACTGGTATTCAGACACTGTGGCCAGAGAGTCACAAGATACATGGAGTGGACAGTGGTCTGAGAAGTCTGGTGCTGGTCCTGGCTCTATCAGTAAACTTGGGCAGCCATCACTGAAGGATTTAAATAGCAAGGACCTCACATTCCTCATCTATGAATTGGGCAATGATGATTATGTTACAGGAGTGTTTTGGGAAGGGGATGATATCTTCTAAACATAGATTCATGTAGGGGTTACATATAGGAGCTTGCCTTCCTTCTTCTTCCATCCCCTTTTATCCCCTCTCTGTCTTTGTCCTTCCCCTCCCTCCATTTCTTCCTTTATTCAATCCTTTCCTGCCACTGCCCTCTGTCCTCAGAGCAACAGCTTCTCCTTCTGTAACATCTCAAAAGACCCTTTACTTTCTATAGTGGAGCACTTATCACAGGGTAATATGACTGCTTGTTTAATTGTTTGGCTTCTTGTAGGCACTACAAGTTCCACTAGAACAAGACTTCTCCTTGGTTGCTGAATTGTGTATCACTGCCACCCAGCATGGTGCCTGACACACAGCAGCTATTCAGCTGTTCTTTGTTATGCCAAGTTCTGTGACAGACACTGGAGAAAAATAGTGAACAAGACCCAGTGACCAGTCTTCATGAGCTCACATTTGCTGACTAAAGATGGCATCACTGAGTGATTCTTTAGGCAATCATTCACCATTCCACAATCATTTCATGAGCATCTACTATTTGCCAGGTGCCACCTGGGGATCCAGGGGTGGACAATACAGATGCTGCCTTGGCTCCCAGGGATTTATATTCTAGTGAGTGGAGACTCACTGTGAACAAAGGCATGAACGAGATGGCCCCAGACAATTGCTCTGAAAATGACGTAATAGAATGATAGATCGACAATGGTGGTATGTAGGGGTTATTTTAGATCATGGGCTTCAGGAAAGCCTCTCTGAGGAGGTGATGTTCCACCTGAGAACTGATGACAAGGTGGGGAAGCAAATAAAGCTATAAAAGAAAGACATTCCCTGCAGAAGGTTTACCATATACAAGAGTCTCAAGTTTGGTGGAAGCTTGGATTGTTTGAGGAAAAAAGGAAAGAGGCCTGCATGTCTGGTGTGTGGTGTTGAGAGTAGGTGAGAGGGGGGTGGGGTCAAACTGGACAGCAAAGGCCTTACAATTTAGAGTCCTTGGATGTATCTCTTTGTCTGGTCTCTGTTAGGTTCTCTGTGTTCAATGAAACCACTGTGGATGGTTTCCACAAGCAACCAGCCCAATAATTTAAACTGAAGGAGCACTAGAAAGAAACTTAAAATGCAGAAGACCTCTGCAAAACAAAGTAAAACAAGACAAAACCCAATATGCACATGTAGTTCAAAAAGCCGGAAGAAAAGAAAACCCTAAAAATATAGAGGAGATTCCATTTCCATAAATGAATTTATTTTAACAAAAGAAATGTTTTCAAATGCCTGCTTTCTGTACTCAGTTGTATATCTCTTGTATGAAATGAAGGCAGGCTGGGGGAAAAAAAAAAGTCAGCTCTCGACTTACTCTCTGAGAAAATGTCCTGTGCTGTTCACTCCTGGAAAACGATGGAAGGACACAGATTAGAAGGAACTGAAATTCCACATTCCACAATTTTGTAGGAGAAATAGTTCCTGTAGGAAGATTTTCTTAAGCCATGAATCTAGAGAGGGAAGGAAACACAGTTTTATCTGCTGTTTTGTTTATAAACAGATTTCTCTTTTAAAATATTTTTTTAAAATTAATTTGTGTACTGTTTTCCAGAAGGAAAAAATGCTAGTGCTGACACCTTGCTCCTTCATTCCTTTCCCAGAACTCCCACATTTTTTACTGATGCTGTCATTAGGGAATGCCAGGGAAAAAGCTTAGTGCTTTCTGTGAAAATTGTTTTACTAAGGGGAAGCAAGACAGCTAAGTGATAAGATAATTTAAATGGCAGCAGGAAAGACACTTAAAGTGGCTGAGGGTATAAATGACAGAAAGAACAGAAATGAGAGGTTTGGAAGATGTGGTATGGGCATCTGCTCAGGAGACCGTGGGAAAGGACACCCAGAGCATGGCCCTAGTTTGCATTTTTCTATCAGAACAGGAACTTCTTGTGGTAGGAAATACAGAAGACAGCTATTGAAAAATAATCTTTCAAATAAAAAGGAATGTAAGAGGCCTTTATAAAGGGAAGGGAGAAAGACAAAGCATTTACTGGGTCCCTAGCCTGGGCCAGATACTGTGGCTAGTACTTGGTATTTTTATTTATTCCTCACTCAACCCGGTAAGGCAGGCATCACTATTCGCTGTGAATAAAGGAAGAAATTGGAAACTCCAAAAGTGTAAGACAGTCATTCAAGCATCGTCTTGCTGGCATGCAGCAAAGCTTTGATTGAGCTAGGTTTCTTTGGCTCCAATTTTCAGGCCGTGCCTGTGTGCTTTTGCAATTCTTCCTTAAATGCAATAATGTAGGGAGCTCAAGCTAAGGATTTGTAATCATGAAAAACCATTACCGTAAAAGATAGTTACCTATTTTAAGAAAGAATTTAAGGGAACATATCGGGACTGTGCTGGCTGGAGTGCTGTATAATTAATTTGCTGGTGTGTTACCCCCTTAGCCTATTTGCTCTCAGAGCCATATTTGGCTCTTCTTTTGCTCATGGTTGACTCAAGGATCGAGGAAGTTCTGATCTGGCTAGATGTCTGAGGCTCTCGTGTCAGCTGGCTTCTGGTTGGGTTTGAGGCCCTGAGAGCAGACTGGAGAGAGGAATGGAGAAGCTGAGGTTTTTCTCCTTCACTCTCTTATGTCAGGTATCCTCCTGAGTCCCAGCTACAGTTCCTCCATGGTCCAGGTCCTGCCAGACAGGCCCACCTTGTTTCTAGCCTACCCCAGGTGACCCCTCTCCCCAGGTTCTGGAACAACTACCACCTTCCTCTGCCCTTCTGGCCCAGGAGAAGAAGGGTTCCTGTTGCTAATGTTTTGGTGGCCACATGGACCTCTATCTGACTTCTTGGCTTTGCCATCCTGGGTGTAACAAAATCCATTCCTCATTCATATATCCAGGGCATTTCTTGGTCCTGATTAGGACTGATTTCCACAAGCAGCAAAAGTGAGAGAAGGCTGATTGCACACCTTCTCCTCTGTTGACACTCTTTCTCATTCCCAGTGGTTTCATAGGTCTTTTTTCCTCAGCCTTATCTAAACTTTCTTCCCAGAAAAGATCTAAAACTTGGCCAAATAGAGGTTAACAAAAATGACTAATCATCTTTCTTAGAATGTTGTCTCTAAAGCAAATCTGCATTATATAGAGATTATTATCTTAAATTTAAAGTAATAGGGTGCAAAGGAAAAACACTGGTAACATCGGTCAGTCATGGAAGATTCCGTTTACGCATTTTATTTTAACCTCAAGAATCGCATTAATTTGGAAGCAACTTACTTAGAAGTAGGTCCATCTTTGACCCACATTTTAAGCTAATCAAGGAAATGAAGAGAAGAAGAAGAATAAAAGAAGGCAACATAGCATAGCTATGCAAATGATATAACTACAAACATTTATGGAAATGTGTTGTATGTGAGATACTCTGCTCATGGAGTTATGTGCATTATTATTGAAATAGGCATGATTTCTTACTTGAGATGAAGCACCTGAAGTTCAGAGAGATTAAGCGACATGTTAGGGTCAGAGTCAGTAAATTCCAGAGCCAGCATTTAGCTCTGAGTTTTCTTTTCCTGTCCACGTCATGATGCAATGCAAATACATGATGAGCTATAAAGATAAAAAAAATAATTGGGCCATGTGCTGGATTTGACTCACAAAGGAAGTGAGATCTTTGGCCTCAGAATGCTTAGGTTTGCTGTTGTTGTTTTGTTTTTAGCCAATATTTAAAAATTTAAAAAGTTGGAGATTTGGGAGACCTGCATCCTACAAGACATATTGGCCATTGGAGAGACATGGGCTCTCAGGTTTATGGCAGTTTTTGTGTTTCAAGCATGTCTTCTTCGCATTATTCTTCCACATCTGCCTCACTAGCTTATGTTGGCTGTTTGGTCTTGCATGCATCTGGGACACATGCTGAAATATTTATGCCTGGCATTAGTTCCTGAGAGACTGGGATTCTAACTCTATTTCTGTGAGAAGAGAATGATAACTAGTAACAAGTTTCCTGGTGTGGAGTGTCATGGTTCACATTCCAGCTGTGTGATCATCTGCTTGTGTGACCTTGGACAAATGACTTAACTTTCCTATATCTTTATTTCCCCATTTATTGAAGGGGTGTATCAGGGGCACCTGTATGGCTCAGTTGGTTGAGTGTCCGACTCTTGGTTTCAGCTCAGGTTATGATCTCTGGTGGTGAGCCTGAGCTCTGTGTTGGGTTCCATGCTGGGTGTGGAGTCTGCTTGAGATTCTCTCTCTCCCTCTGCCTCTGCTCCTTCCACTGCTTATGTGCCCTCCCCCCCACTGTCTCTCCAAATAAATAAAGACAATCTTAAAAAAGAGTGGGTGGAGTATATTGTTAGTACTTACCTGATAATATTGTTACAAAAAGCAAATAACAGTTCCTGGCTCCTAATATATACAAATGTATATGCATATATATATGTCGATGTATATAAGATACAAACATACCCATATTTTTAAATAATAAATTACCTGCAAGTCAGTGTGTATTAATGGAAAACCATTCAAGAAGGAGTCAGGTAAACTAGAGAAACAAAATTACATTTTGAAAACTCAATTGACATCAGTATTTTTGGGATGTGGGGGCAAAACATGATAATATACAGAATTTTTCAATTGTGAAGTGAGTATATACATACACAATGGCGTTTCAGTTTTAAATACCAGACCAGTCAGTTCATATATATTGAGGATCTATGTGTCTCTCACATAGGCAATGATTGGGGTAATTAAGAGGTACAGGTCATGTTCCTTAGTCTATAATAGCTTATAATTCATCAGACTTATAGTAATGCTATATAATTCTGTATATGCCATATTCTTCCACATTGAGGTAAAAATACCTTGATAAAACACAATTCAAATCCCATCATATTTCTTTCTAAACCCTTCAGTTATTTCATTTTATTTAGAATATTATTCCATGATTTGTTTTTTACTTTGGAAAAAAATTAAAGTATAGGCATGCTTAATGTTATTTTACACTTAGAATAAATATGGTGGCTGAAAAAAATAAAATCTAAGTATCGCCATTTTTCAAAGATCCATATTTTAAAACTGCTGTAACCTTAATAAAAATTGTAGTCCCTTATGGTCCAGTCTCTGCATGGAGTGGAGTTTAAACAATCCTAATTTAAACATTTATTAGCAGTTAAATAGAAATTCTAATATTTATTTAATCTCTCAAAACATATTAACGGTGATAGAATTCATAGCCTACAGCAGACTTGTCAAAGTTTTCTTCTTGACTCTGCCATTAACTTTATTTATTTATTTATTGTTTAAAAAATTTTTTTTAAAATTAAATTTAACTTAATTAACATATACTGAATTATTAGTCTCAGAGGTCAAATTCAGTGATTCTTCAATTGCATACAACATTCAGTGCTCATTACATCCCATGCCCTCCTTAATGGCCATCACCCAGTTACCCCATCCTTCCATCCTCCTCCCCTCCAGCAGCCCTCAGCTTGTTCCCTATAGTTAAGAGTCTGCCACTAACTTTAAACCTAAATTTCTCACAAGCTTTCATCAGAGGGAAGCACTGAAGTTCTCCCTGGTCCCAGCTTGTGAGGCAATTCTTATTCATTAGGTCTTATGGCCAAACACCAAATTCTTTTTTATTTAGACCAAGTTTATTTCTCTGGCTCTGTCCTGTCTTTTCCCCCCGTCCCTAAATATTTTCTCTATCTACTAGTTCTTTGTACTATACCCTAAAAAGAAAAAAAAAAGTCCAACAGTCTGCAAAGAGCAGGTAAAAGATGCATGACATTCATTTCTCCATTCCAAACAACAAGAAGGATGGAATATAATCTAGGTTACTTTCCATTGTTAAGCCTGCTGCTTTATTTTCACAGCCAGAAGTGACATGAACTCATATTCCTCAGTGTATATCATTAATGAAAGCATTATGACCATCATCATAGTTAGTACCACCACAAACATCAACATCCTCCTTTTCATCAACATCGGCATCAGTATTATTCACTTTTTAAATTATTTCTGATGTGCCGGCCATCATACTACGTCTGTTACAAGTATTACCTCATATTCGTGGGATGATGAGTTCTACAATAATTCAGAAATCAATTCCCTCTTTTTCATATGGCTTCAACTTCATGGCCCAAGATGAATTCACCAGTTTCGACATCATGTCCACATTGCATCCAACAGCAAAGAGGGATAGGAAAAGTAGAGGGCACAACCCTACTTAAAGGTATAACCTGGAAATGGTACATTTCTTTTTTGTCACATTTAATTAGCTAAACACTAGAGTTTTTATTATAAATGAAGAAGGAGAGAATGGATCTATCAGGCACCTGACAGTCACTACTAAAGGGGTCTTGTATTTTTTGTATCCTTCTCAGCATGTAGCACAGGCCTTGATATAAAGTTCCTATTCAAAAAAAAATCTCATCAATAGAAACAGTAAGCCCTGAGATATAAGAAAACCGTGAACAATTTTTGACTTCAGAAAGGTTTTATGAAGATGTAGATTTTTTTTGTTGGGCTCTGAAGATTGAGATCTGGGTAGGTCGATGGGGTGTGTAGGCAATTCATGCAGGAGTTTCTTATTAGGAAAGGAAGCAGTGGGTGTAAGGGTGTTATATGTGAGGGTCTGTAAAAAGAAGAACCCCAACTAAATTCTTCCAGTTGCTTGGACAGGATAAGATACTGACAAGACACTCTTCCTGACCAAAGTTTAGTCAGGCTTCTCTGACCCTCTGCCCAACTAGGCCATCAACTTTCAGCTTCTGTGTCTGTCTTTGCATTGGCTACTTGAGGCAAAAATCTTGCTAAATCCTGATTTATCAAGAATCACCACCATCCGTACCTGATCACCCTCAATATCTGATTGAATTCCTAATCTCCTGCCATCCTCTGGGTGATTTCTGTTCATCCTGGCCTCCTTCAGCAAGAATCCCATGGTATCTGCTTAACAAGAATCCCTCCCTACCTCTGATATTTCCTCCTACTAATCCTCCATCCACCTACCACTCTTCCCCCACCTGCTCCTTGGCTACAAACCCCCACTTGTCCTTGCTATATTCGGATTTGTGTCCAGTTCTATCTTGAGATCTTCTTTTTTTCCCCCTCTTGCAAGAATTCCTCAATAAAATCTATTTTCATCACTTTAACTACTACCCCGCTCTGTATTTCTTTGACAGTATTTGGAGACTGTCAAGCCTGGGAGACTCTCTAAATCTAGACAACAGATAATGGAACTGTGACTTAACTTGCTAGATGAAATAGTGAACTGTATAAACTCTTAATTAAGGGAGTGCCATGACCCAAGTCACCTCCTAACACATGTGTCCAGAACAGTGTGTAGGATGGGTTGAAACAAAAGAAGATAAGGGTTAGCTAGAAGAGAAAAGAGGCTCTTTCCTCATATTCAGATTTAAATGGATGAAAACCTGAACGAAGTGGGAGCAGAGAGACTAGCAAGGCATTTTAGAAGGAAGAACTGATTGAATTTTAAAATTTTTCAGATTAGATATTGGATCTGAAAAAGGAGCCGTTGAAGATGATATCGAATTGTTTAGTCTTGAAGGTTTGGATAATGACAATTCTGATTTTAGGAAAGAAGGTATTGGAATGAAAATACAGATGCCTTTGGGAGAAGATAATGGACTTTCTGAAACTGGGATAAGAACTGAACATCTAGTTTTAGGTGTCTGCAATATAAGGACAAATGTGAAGTATAAGGCATATATCAGAGGTCTTGAAATTTGACCAGCAAGTATGGAGAGCGGGCTCAGCAAAGAAGTATTAGTGGGAGCGGTTATGGCCTAACCGCACAATCCTCACGAGTTTGATGAAGAGCTAGAAATCTCCTGGTGACATAGCAAGTACCTAGACTTATTGTCATCTGACCTCCAGCTGATGTTAATAGAGGCACAGGTCTATGTGAGGCCCTCCTACTGTAAGACAAATCACTTTAGTTGCTGAGGTAACTGGATTTACTTTTTTCTCCTTTGTTTCCAAACTAGTTTGGAACTCCTGAGAGCACTCTGTGATTATTCCTAGGCTTAGAATGTGATATTTTGTGGAGAATCTAAGGGAACTTCTCCGTTAGCCGCCCTGGACTTAGAGGGTTGTTTTAATGGTAAGATGCTGATTAGGACTCAATACTGCATTGCGGTGGGCCTGCCTGAATGCATCTTGTAGGAGTTATATTTTCTAATCTTTTTAGGTCCAAAGTTGTAATGCTGGATTCATCACTTAAGAGGCAGCCAGAATAATCTTTAAGAATTTAAATATAATTCCTCTGCTCAAACATACCCAATGTTCCATTTATATTTTTCTCATGATAAAACAAGTTCTCACTGACTCTAAGACCCTTGAGTCACCTGGTCTCAGCTCCCTCTCTGACCTCATCTTCTACCTGTATCACTCCTCCCTCAGCCTCAAGGCCTCCAGAGTCTATTCCTCTGCAATGAAATGTTCTTCTCCTCGATGCACTAGTGTCCCCCTCCTTCCTGAAGGCTGTCGAGTCTCAAGACGTTTGTCCCTGACAACCACATAAAACATGGCAGCCCCACCACCCCCTCAACCTGTGTTGTTCATCTTTAAAGGACTCACTACAAACTGATGTGCTCTGTCTTTAGTTTTTTATTCGCACATCTCCTCATTCCCTCTCCTCGGGAGAATATAAGCCTTATGAGGGCACAATATTTGACCGTTATTGAGACAGGGAACCTGCAGGAACCCCATGAAAGACTGCTTTTTTTGCCACCTCGGTTCTTGCTAGGACCTACTCCCCCACCTTACCCACCCTTTATAGAACAGATAATGTATGTCTTCCTTGTAAAGGTCAAAGAGTTAATGATTTCTTTGGAGTCTTCCAGCACAATAGATAACATCTATGGAGTGACTGGTTGGGGGGTCAAGAATGTGTTCCTAGACCAGTGACTCACCAGGGCTCCTGGCTCTGGGGCGTAAGTGACTTATGGAGGATACCTAAACACTAGACAGTTTCAACCAGTTCCTGGATGCCTGAGAATACACACACACTGGACCACAGTCCTCAATAAAAACTCCAGCCCCAAGCAAAGAGCAGATTTGCTCTTCTTTCCTTTCTGAGTCTCCTAGACACTGTCCGTATCTGCACTCTCTCTCTGTCTTCAGTAACCTCTGCTCTTACTTCCTCTCAGGTCTTATTTGATTCCTATCCTGTGCAAAGGCAAGAACCCTCTTGGCTAGTTCTATGGGATCCCCTCAGGGTTCTAGGGCCCAGCCAGCCTGCATCACTAATATAAACGGTATAAGCTGAATTCCAATGCAAAAAACAATGATACATAATAAATATCAATATATGTTTGCTAAATGAATCAATCTGAATGAACAGGTGTTGGGGTAAATTCCAGCCCTTTGGCTAGGTGGCAAATAGTCTAATTCTTTTGTTACAATAATCACTGCTCCCGGCTCAAGTTCACAAATGAGCCCCATCCTTACACCATCTGTAATGTCCCAACAAGAACTGATAGCTTTCTCCACTAATCCACTATATCTAATTCTAACGTGGCTTTCGCTGTGGGGTTTATAGCTGTGTGCACTTGGGCTTGTTATTTACAATGAGCCTGAGTTTCGTCGTTTGAAAAGTGTGTGAAAAGCGAAGATCAAGGATGTAGCCTAAGCGTGGTGCTTGGCACGGGCCCTGGGCAGTTCTTCAATACACGTTGCCTAAAATTCTCAGTTTAGTTGCAGGTTCTTGAAGAGAAGCATCGTGAAGATGGACCTGGGGGAAGAGCAGACCATCCCTTCCACAGAACACTGAGAGCTGAGATTGATGTGTAGGATGAATTTCTGATTGTACACATGGAAATGGATCTTGAAATACTTTTTTTTAGTACCGATGATGGCAGGGCCTCCATTAACTTAAGCAGTGTGGGAATACTGCACATGCACAAGGACCAGAGATTTTATTTCAGTCTTGAAAATATTCTCAGCCTCGGCTCTGGTTATTGATGATTTGGGTTGCTCTCATCCAGCTGAGAAAATGATGATATGTTAGTTTTTGAGCTTAAAAAGATATTCTAGTGTAACCTTATCTGATTCCCAATTTTAGGCCTGCCAGAATTGAAACTCAACCTTAACTGTAATCATCACCAAACATTACTTTTGAAGCCCTCCCATGGATATGAGGCTGTTCAGGATGCAATAATACACCATATGTCTCCTGAGTTAGTTAGAAAAATGAGTTAGAGAAGGTGAGGCAGAGGTGGGGGGTAGGGGGCGTCCCCTGACTCAGAGGATAGGATATATAAAACCAGAGCAGGCGACAGAGGACCTCTTGAGGAAGCCTGAAGACACGCCCCACAAAATCCAGAAGAGCTTTCTGCTTGTCACCTGATACAACAGTTAGGTCTTGGTGTCAAAGTTTTGCAGGATTTTATTGTCTCAAATCTCTGTAGCTTTGTCTCTACAAGATAGCTCACCAACACACAGTCCCTGTAATCAGGCACTAGGTATAAAAGAAGACTTAGCTGATTCTTCAGTGGGAACAACTGAATCCAATCATACCAGACCAGCAGCATGATATAAATTAATTAACACCCAGGCTTTTAATCTTAGTCAAAAAGTACCAGCAAAATTCCCTAGTTTGCCATAATTTGTCATCTTTGTTTGAAAGGTACCATGTTTCCGGAGTTCAGGTGCACGGGTGGGAAGTGTACACTTCGTTTTATCCATGCAATGGCTGATGGGAGTGACCATAACTTAATAATTGGATGTGGAAAAGCTGAAAGATTCACAGGGTCCCCACATCACACCAGAGGAAACAGTATGTTCCATAGCACCGACGAGGGTGTGGCCCTTTCACAGGGCAGCCATCCCCTCCCCTTATGGCATCAAAACCCCTTCTCATGGATTCTTCTCTCCCAAACTTCCTGCAACAGAAGTAGTAAATATTTCAATCTTCAATCTTTTTGATACAGCGAAATGTATCACTAACAGCTAGTACGTATTTTTGTAGGTGAGTACAAGGTTAACTTGACTCTTTCTTTTTTTTTTTTTTAAAGATTTTATTTATTTATTTGACAGAGATAGAGACAGCCAGCGAGAGAGGGAACACAAGCAGGGGGAGTGGGAGAGGAAGAAGCAGGCTCATAGCGGAGGAGCCTGATGTGGGGCTCGATCCCATAACGCCAGGATCACGCCCTGAGCCGAAGGCAGACGCTTAACCGCTGTGCCACCCAGGCACCCCAACTTGACTCTTTCTGAAAACACTTTTACTTCGTCATTTTTCATTGTTAGGTAATGACAAGCTGGAAAAAAAATCTTCTAACAAATTGTCTGGTGCAAGATTTAAGCTAATTAAATAAACATGGCTCCTGGTGTCTTGAAATTATGTTCAAATAGAAAATATTGATAAAGGAAAGCATATTGAGAGACCTAAGGCTTTCTCTTCATTCATTTAAGCAAGACATTACTGAGCATTTTAATTTGAGGCAGGCATTGTGCAGATGCCTGCAAGTAACTGACTGCTTGGAAAAACAGATGTGCTCACAGAGAAGCAAAGAACAAAACAGAAGGTAACAAGCGCCATATTGGGTTAATAAGCAATGTGAAAGGGGAAAGCAGAAAAAGGAAAAATAGACTTTCAAGGCATCCAGCCCCTATTTTTTGGTTCCAATCATCACAGTGGTAATTACTTATCCAATGTCTGTTTTTCTTCTAAAATATGAATTCCAGGAAGGCAGAAGTTAGTGTATTTCTTTTTTTTTTTTTTCCTGGGGTATTACCAGCACCTAGTTTTCAGGACAGAATTCATAAAGGCCTTCAGCCAGGATAATGCAGACCTTGGAAACTGACCCAAAGATCCTATTTGATATATTTTTTTACAGTGAGCCCTCAGGGGACCATGGGGCTGATGACCATTACTTTCACCTGGTGAGCAGATAGGCACATAGCCAGAGTCTACATAGCACTTGTGGCCAAGAGGCCACAGCAAAATCTCATAGGAATGGTGGCCTACATAGCACTTGTGGCCAAGAGGCCACAGCAAAATCTCATAGGAATGGTAAACGGAGCTTCTCAAAGCACCTGATGAAATTCTCCCCCTGCTCAGGCAGTAGAGATTGCAGTGGAATATCTTCATGGGAATTGGTGGTCAGGGATGTTTGCCCTTCCTATAACGCTTATCCCACTCGGTCCGTTGGTTTGTACAGCTGTGTCCGGAGCGTCAAGTTGAATGCTTTACTGACAATAAAGGAACTTGCATTCTTTTCCTTTTCATATTAATATTTTCCCGCAGGGTCAGTCGCCACTTACAAGCACCAATCCAGACACTTAATTAAGTGTTCAATAAGCAGCTTTTGGATGCATGAATATTACATGGATACGTTTTCTGATTGTAGAAGTCCTTTATGGACATATTAAAAATTTAGAGGATGTGAACATGCAATGATGACTATTAACGTCTACTCCGACCTCTATAAGCACAGCCAAACTTGTATAGCATTTAATTTATGTAAGGCCAGATACCCTTCTGTGTATACATATGAATATGTATAAAATGCAAAGAAAAAAGGCCCCAGAAACATATGGAAGATGTCCCCCTTTTCAAAATATTTTAAGAAAACTGTGATATTTCAAAGAAAAGGCTGGGGCTTGGTTAGAGGTCATAGTTTGCTTTGTAGTCATCACAACATCTCTGACATTTATTTCTTGATTATTTGTTTTCTCAAAGGTTAAGAGAGATGTATTAAAGGCTCTTACAAAGACAGTGGCACTCAGCTTTCCCTAGTATTTCTAACAATGTTTTGATAACCAGAGTAAAAATGTTGACGATTGTTCACTCTAACGTTGGATTGTTCTTAATTGCGTGACAATGCTTGGAACTCTACTGTCAGTACTGCAATCCCTCCTGCATTTTGGTTTGACTTGCAGAATATTTGTTCATTTTCAAATTTTGACTTTCCTGTAAAGTTTAGATGCATCTCAGGCGGTTCTTTTCTTTAACGTCTTAGTTTTCTCATCTGTAAAATGGGAAGGAAAATAGTACTGCCAGAGAGGTTTTCTGTGAAGATGAAATAAATCGATATACCTGCGAAGCACTCACCATGGGCCTGGAGGTCAATAAACACCAGCTGTTATTATCTTAGATGTGGGACTTGTGTCTTTCGTGTATTTTATACCAGTCGGGATTCTTGTCCTTTAATCAATCATTTTAATCTTGTTCCTTTGTTATTAGAATTTGATTATTGGTTTCACGTCTTTATTTTATGCTTTTAAAATAACTATATTCCCTTCCTGTTCTTTCTTCAACACTATGGACCATATTTATTTGCATTTGTTTTGTAGAAATTTGGAAAAAATACATCCCATTTTAAACTTTTGGTTTAAATGAGGGGTTATTTTTACGTATTTTAAAATATGTTTTCAGACTCTATTTCTATGATTATCAGAGCGTAGAGACATTTTTCCCCTCCGCCTTCTGTATGAAACAGAATTTAGCATTCTTTCCTACTTCTGCTGCTATCATCCAGTTATGTTAATGTAATGTATAAATTTGGATATCAGTTGTTGCTATCGATGAGAACTTTTATATTGTCTCTCAATAATGATTTTTGATGTCCACTTTCCTTTTGTTAACACTATTTACAATAGAGATCCAATATTATTGCTTACCAATTTCTGTGCTAACTGCCATCTGTGTTATAAAATACTTTCCCCTGTTATTGAGCCCTTGATTTTGAATCACTTCAGTGTTCGCTAGAGAATGTCTTCAGCTCTTTTTCCCCTGGGTAGCCATGTGGGTGGTTTCTTTTTTTCTGAGACTTTGCGTTATTTTAGAATTCCAATGAAAACTTGCAGGGTATAAAAATTTATGGATCACCAACTTTTCTCTCATCACAGTTTTGTGAATGTTGCTTTAGTAGATTCTGGTATTTAAAATTATAGGAAAGTCTGAGGACAGCTCAATTTTGTCCTTTTTTACACACATTTCTGTTTCTTTCGTGCATGTTTGAGCATCAAATTTTTTTCTCTATTGTTACAGTTAAAATTTCTTCACATGAAATATCTAGATGTCTTATTCTTTTTGTGTTTTGCCTCAAATGCTCTGACTTCCTTTCATCTACCATCTTAAGACATATTTTACTTGCTAAAAATTTCTCTTTAAACATACCATTGCTTCTTCCTCAGTTCAGTTGTCTTAACTCCCTCTGAAGGGCTTGTATGTCGGCCTCAGGTTTTTACTTTTATTTTTTCTTTTGCTGTCCTTTACATCTGTTAACATCTCTTCTGTGACTCCATCTTCAGGGTCTCCCTCTGCCCCACCCCCACTGACTGAATTTTCTCCTGCCCACTGTCACCACTAAACCTTTCTATGAGGATTTTTATTTTGATATTATTTTTTGAACTGTACTCTCCTCAGTTTTACACCCTGATGATATCCGCTTGTTGTCTCTGCTCTGTGTATCACCCAATTATTTTATACACTCATGCTTTCCTTCTATGTCATCTTGTTGTCCCTTCGTCACCCTGCGATTTCTGCTCTTTTTCACTGAGACCATGGTTTCTTGCTTCGCACTGATGATGTTGTAATAGGTTTTTGTTGTTTGGCCTGTACTTAATTCTCTCTCTCATTAAGGGAATGCTGCAGAACCATTGTTCTGGGAACCAGCGCCTCATATCCTGCTTCTTCCCTTCCATCACTGTGCTCCAAACAGAAGCGTTCCTCTTCACATTTCCACCTCCCTTCTTTGTGACCTTCTGCCATCTCTCTGGCTCCATCCTTTATGCTATACTGATTTCTGAAAGTCTATGTTTCTGAGGAATTATCATCCTGCCTATACTCCTCCGACAGGGGAAATGTCATCCTGCGTTTTATTTTATGCTTCTCTCATGAGGAGCTAAAACACCAAGCCAGACTGCCTTCTCTCCCCAACCCAGAATTCTACTGAATCCTCTGTTTTGTTGCCCTACAGACCCTATAAACAAGTGAGCTAAAAGCCAGTGAATGAAGGAGGAATGCAGTTCATTTTTACTTTCTTTCAGGTACATAGGAGTATTCTGGTTTATAAAATACATCATAAACCAGTCTGCTATAGATTTTCTTAACTTGGGGCCATCTGTCTTAAATTTTGTGAAAATGCTGCTCAGATTCTGAGAGTAGGTTGTCAGTCAAAATGAGTTTTGGGTATTTTTGTGAGTGTTTCTGTTTGTGTGCATTCAAATGTTCAGGTTATCTATAGGCTTTGCACTGAGAAGTTGGAAAGCCTGCAATGGGGGCTGTCAGCCAAAGTCTATTTTTCAAGAAAAATCATTTCTATTGAGGATGGTGGTGGGGGTAGTGGGAGCACGGGACAGTTTCATGGACATGGTGGTATTTTAATTTAAGGGACTGGAGTGATTTATAAAATTGAGAGTCTGAGAAGCAGGAAAGGCATTTCAGACCATACATGATTATCTGAGTACTAGTTAAGTACATGAGAAAGCAGGAAAGAGGAAAAAAATCCCAAGAGATAACTGGAGATATTTGAGGTTTTATAAATCTATGTAATCATAATCATATTGTAAGCTAAAACTCGCTAAAACAGGCTTGGGTCTGCAGTGCTTAAACATGCAAAGATCATGTCTTCTGAAGTGTGTGTGTGACGACTAAATAAAGCAGTTTCAAGCTTACCTATATTCAGCATACTACAGAGCAATTTGTGGTCTGGGTACCCTCTTAAATAAGGACAAATGCTCCTCTGTTTATGTGGTTTGGTCAACGGAATCTTTATAATTAGATGGATAAGCTGTGCCCATATCAGCAATTTGAAGAAGCTCTGATGATTTTATTTGAGAATTTGGTTTTTAAAAATGCAGCAGCTCTCTTTCATACATAGTCTCCATTTCTATCAACATCGTTTTATTGATAACCATTTGCTTCTTGTCACTTGTAAATAGTTACTTTATTTAAAACCATGCTTAATGCATTTTGGTAGTACCAAATGTCCACTCATTTAAACTGGTGACATTAAGTCATATTACTTTCATTGAAATGGTTGCTAAGAAAATCATCAGCTCAGGCAATACCAACTGTATTTCAATGGACAAATTAATCTTTTCTTGAAAGCCTCATCTAATCTCCCTTGTTCAACAGGAAGTTTTCTGCCTTGTAGGCATTTGTGATCTTTTGGCAGTAAAGAAGAAATATGATCTTTATAAGTAGAACTTTAAATGATTTTTTGAGAGTAGGAACGCATAAATGTTCTAAAAATAAGATTGACTCTACTCAAATGTAAGTTTCAAAGGGAATGGATTTATAAAGTATTTATTTCTGATAGAAATACCAGTTGGCAGAAAAAAGCTCTCTCTTATAGCAGGCAGAGAATAGGATGGCAAGGAAACCATAGAAAAACCTTAATTTATTAAAGATAATATGTGGGTTTTTTTTTTTTCAGACTTCTGACCTTCGACAAAAACCTGTGTATCCAGGTTTTCCTATCTATGAAGTGTGTTCATTCTTACCTTATTTGGAAAATCATTATGAAGATTAATGATGGCTTTTCATGAATTAAGTTCTGTGTAAGTTCTTTAAACAGGAGAGGACGAATGTGTTACCCTTTGGTGAAGTTAGCACATACAGCTATGCTGTCAGCCGTCGCCTGTCACTACACAGGGAGGTTCAGTGGAAAGACTTTTGGGTGTGCCTTCCCAACGTGCAACAATTTTCTGAGGACGATCTCGAAAGGAGTCGCTGTTTTTAATTACTCGACGTAATGCTGTCTGCTCTTATTGTTTTTCCCAGGCGCCCACAGCCAAAGAAACATACTTGAAGTTGTGTCTCAGTGTGCATGGGACATTTCCAGCTGTGCCACACAGAGTCAAGTGGCAGATGTTTAGATATCCTGCAGCCACCTCTTCCCAACTCATCATTTCCAGCAAGTGAGCGCTGGTACCGCCATCCCAAGAGACCAACTGNAACCATTTGCTTCTTGTCACTTGTAAATAGTTACTTTATTTAAAACCATGCTTAATGCATTTTGGTAGTACCAAATGTCCACTCATTTAAACTGGTGACATTAAGTCATATTACTTTCATTGAAATGGTTGCTAAGAAAATCATCAGCTCAGGCAATACCAACTGTATTTC
>NC_048228.1:95893364-95902752 GCF_002007445.2 Ailuropoda melanoleuca
AAAAAAAATTAAAAGAATTCGTGACTACTAAACCAGACTGCTATATGCAGAAGATGTTATATACCATCATAATGGTAACCACAAGTCAAAAACCACTAATAAATATGCAAAGAATAAAGAGAAAGAAATCCAAACATATTACTAAAGAAAACCAGCCAACCATGAAAGAGAAAAAGACAAGAAAGGATCAGAGAAAATCTTCAGAAACAACCACAAAACCAGTAATGAAATGATAATAAATACATATCTATCAGTAATTACTTTGAATGTAAATGTACTAAACACTCCAATCAAAAGACATATGGTGACAGAATGGATTTTAAAAAAAGAAGACCCATTTATATGCTGCCCACAAGAGACTCATTTTAGACCTAAAGATACCTACAAATGTAAAGTAAAGGGAATGGAGAAATGTTCATCAAGCAAATGGATGTCAAAAGAAAGCCAGAGTAGTAATACATGTATCAGTCAAAATAGACTTCAAAACAAAGACTGTAACAAGAGATGAAGAAGGACACTATATAATAATAAAGGAGACAATCCAACAAGAAGATGTAACAATTGTATTTATTCATGCATCCAACATGGGAGCACCCAAATCCATAAAACAGTTAATAGCAAACATAAAGGAACTAATCAATAATAATAAAATAATAGTAGGAGACTTTAACACCTCACTTACATGGATGGACAAATCGTCCACAAAAAACAAACAAACAAACAAACAAAAAAACAAGGAAACAAAGGCTTCAAATGACACACTAGACTAGATGTATTGAACAGATATGTTCAGAACATCCCATCCTAAAACAGCAGAATACATATTCTTCTCAAGTGTACCTGGAACATTCTCCAGAATATATCACATATTAGGCCACAAAACAGGCCTCAACAATTTCAAAAAGATCAAAGTCATACCATGCATTTCATCTGACCACAACTCTATGAAATTATAAATTGACCACATTAAAAAATCTGGAAAGACTACAAAAGCATGGAGGTTAAATAACATGCTGCTATACAATGAATGAGTTAACCAGGAAATAAAAGAAGAAATAAAAAAATACACGTAAACAAATGAAAATGAAAGCACAATGATTCAAAACCTTTGGGATGCAGCAAAACTGGTTCTAAGAGGAAAGTTTATAGCAATATAGGCCAACCTCAAGAAGCAGGAAAAACCTCCAATAAACAACCTAGTCTTACACCTGAAGGAGCTAAAAAAAGAACAAACAAAACCTAAAACCAGCAGAAGGAAGGAAATAATAAAGAGTAGGGCAGAAATCAATGATCTAGAAACTAAAAAAAAACCAGTAGAATAGATCAATGAAACCAGGAGCTAGTTCTTTGAAAGAATCAATACAATTGATGAGCCAGACTTATCAAGAAAAAAAACTGAAAGGACCCAAATAAATAAAATCACAAATAAGAGACAAGAAATAACAACAAACACCAAAGAAATATAATTATAACAGAATATTATGAAAAACTATATGCCAACAAACTGGACAATCTAGAAGAAATGGATAGATTCCTAGAAACATATAACCCAATAAAACTGAAACAGGAGGAATAGAAAATTTAAATAGACTTATTGCCAGCAAGGAAATTGAATCAGTAATCACAAAACTCCCAACAAACAAAAGTCTGGGACCCAGAAGTCTTCACGGGCGAATTCTACCAAACATTAAAAGAAGAGTCAGTACCTATTCTTCTCAAACTATAACAAAAAGTAGAAGGAAAACTTTCAAATTCTATGAAGCCAGCAATACCTGGATACCAAAAGCAGATAAAGACACAGCAAAAAAAAGAGAACCATAAGCTAATATCTGTGAGGAACATAGATGCAAGAATCCTGAACAAAATACTAACAAGCTGAATCCAATGGTGCATTAAAAAAATCATTCACCACGATCAAGTGGGATTTATTACTGGGTTGCAAGGGTGGTTCAATCACAAATCAAGCAATGTGATGCATCACATCAATAAGGGAAAAGATAAGAACCATATATCATTTCAGTAGACACAGAAAAAGCATTTGACTAATACAACATCCATTCAGTATAAAAACCCCCAACAAAGTAGGCTTAGAGGGATCATTCCTCAATATAATAAAGGCCATATATTAAAAACCCACAGCTAATATCATCCTTAATGGGAGGAAAACCAAGAGTCTTTTCTCTAAGGTCAAGAACAAGACAAGGATGTCTACTCTCACCACTTTATTCAACTTAGTGCCAGAAGACCTATCTACAGCATTCAGACAATAAAGAAAAATAAAAGGCATCCAAATCAGTAAGGAAGAAGTGAAACATTAACTATTTGCAGATGACATGCTACTATATATAGAAAACCTGAAGGGGTCTGCCAAAAAGCTGCTAGAACTTCTAAATGAATTCAGTAAATTCATAGTATATAATTTCAATGTACAGAAATCTGTTGTATTTCTATACATCAATAATGAAGCATTAGGAAGAGAAATTAAGAAAACAGTTTCATTGAAATTGCACCAAACATAATAAGATATCTAGGAATAAACTTAATCAAACAGGTGAAAATTCTGTACTCTGAAAACTACAAAACACTGATGAAAGAAATTGAAGATGACATAAAGAAATTGAAAAATATTCCATACTCATGATTGGAAGAACAAATATTGTTAAAATGCAATGTACACATTTAATGCAATCCTTATTAAAATATCAACAGCATTTTTAACAGAACTAGAACAAACAATCCTAAAATTTGTAAGGAACCACAAAGGACATCAAAATACCAGAGCAATCTTGAAAAAGAAAAAAAAAACTGGAGGTTTCACAATTCCAGACTTCCAAGTTATATTACAAAGCTATAGTAATCAAAATGGTATGGTACTGGCATAAAATAGACGCACGGATCAATGGAACACAATAGAAAACTCAGAAATAAACTCACAATTATATGGTCAATTAATCTTTTGACAAAGGAGGAAAGAATAACCAGTGGGGAAAAGACAGTCTCTTCAACAAATGGTGTTGGGGAAACTGGACAGCTACATGCAAAAGAATAGAAATGGACTACTTTCTTACACCCTAGACAAAAATAAACTCAAAATGGATTACAGGTCTAAATTTGAGACCTGAAACCATAAAAATCCTAGAAGAGAGCACAGGTTTTAATTTCTCTGACATTGTCCATAATATCATTTTTCTAGATATGCCTCTTGAGTCAAAGGAAATAAAAACAAAAATAAACTATTGCAACTACATCAAAATAAAATCTTCTGCCCAGCAAAGGAAACAAACAACAAAACTAAAAGACGACCTACTGAATGCAAATGACATACCTGATAAAAAGATAGTATCTAAAATACATAAAGAATTTATATAACTCAACACCCAAAAGCCAAGCATTCCAATTAAAAATAGAAGACATGAACAGACATTTCTCTAAAGAAGACATCCAGATGGTCAACACATGAAAAGCTCAACATCACTCATCATCAGGGAAATGCAAATCAATACTACAATGAGATATCCCCTCACACCTGTCAGAATGACTAAAATCAACTCCAGAAACAACGGGTGTTGACACGAATATGGAGAAAAAGGAACACTTGTACATAGTTGGTGGAAATGCAAACTGGTGCTGGCACTGTCAAAAGCAGTATGGAGGTTCTTCAGAAAGCTAAAAATAGAACTACTGGATGATCTAGCAGTTGTACTACTAGGTATTTACCCAAAGAGTTCAAAAACACTAATTCAAAGGGATACATGCACCCCTATGTTTATTGCAGCATTGTTTACAATAGCCAAGATATGGAAGGAACCCAAGTGTTCATTGATTGATGAATAGATAAAGAATTGGTGTGTGTGTGTGTGTGTGTGTATACATATACACAATGGAATATTGTTCAGCCATAAAAAAGAATGAGATCTTGCCATTTGCAGCAACATGGATGGAGCTAAAGAGTAGAATGCTGAGTGAAATAAGAGCAATAGAAATACCATCTGATTTCACTCATATGTTCTATTTAAGAAACAAAACAAATGAGCAAAGGGAAAAAAGAAAGAGAGAGCGACAAACCAAGAAACAGACTCTTAATTATAGGGAACAAACTGATGGTTACCAGAGGGGTAGTGAGTGGGGGGTGGGTGAAATAGCTGATGGGGATTAAGGAGTGTACTTGTCATGATGAACCCCAGGTGATTAAAATAAAAACTCTTAAAAAACTTTAAAAATTTAAAACAAAGAAGATGCGGTTCAGCTAGATTTTTCCTTTTCCGTTGTTTTCATGAAATGTAAAATATGGCACCTTAATTTCTGAGATTCCTTGGCTCTGTTCCTCTCTTCCCCTTGTATCTGGGTCATGTCTATTTTTCACCTATTTTTCTCCTATCCTGCCCAATTTTGCTTCCACTTAAAGCAGTATTCCTCAGTGTAAGGCCCTGTCCTGGAATGGCTCCCTAGCTAGTCAGTTTCTAGAGTCTGTAAGTGACAGACTGCTTCAGCCCCTAAAGGCCCTGACAAGAGCCCTCTGTAATTATCCATTCTTTGAGTGAGCAAGACTCCTCCCAAATTCAGCTATTGTTTTCAAATGCCCTGCCTTGACTTTCAGTTTGGTGACACTTGTTGATTTTTCCCCCACCATTTTATATTTTGGGTTCCATGGGGATACTTTCTTATTTCACAGTGTGTGTGTGTGTGTGTGTGTGTGTGTGTGTGTGTGTGTGTTGCTTTGGGTTTGGCTTTCACTATGTAGTTGTTTCTTTTGATTTTTTGGGGGGGAAAATCTAAAATCTATGTTGCCGCCCCTGCCACAATCTTCCCAGAACTCACCAGAATCAGTCTTCAATTATTTAAGTTGTAGCCTTGCAACCTAAGACTTAAAATTTGTTTGGGGACTTTATTATCTTGATCAATGGTCAGTGAAAGATTCTTGGCTTTCTCTTTCAGAAGAATTTTTTCATACTGAAGTGCCAGATCTCCTTTTTGTGTTACCGTATACTATTATTCACCAAATAATGATTTTGGACTTTGTAAATTGGCAAGCTGTGAATTTTTGTCAGGCAAAGAGCTCTCCATTTCTACTTAATAAAATTTTGTTATCCTAATCCCAAATCCTAACTCAACTGGAGTTCTTACTGTGGGATACCAATTTCTACAATTAAAAAAACATAATAAATTGCATAATAAGCCAATTATTGGATTTAGATGGACATTTCTTATCTGAAACATGCATGGCGAACACCTCCAAACCTATAGCCCTGCAAGAAGCCCAAATAGTCTTTGGCCTACAACAATGCATGGTGATGTGTTGCCAGTTGCTATCCTGCTATGCAGGAATATTTTGGAGTTTTGGACCACAGGCAGTGATGCCAAATGGGTTCCTTCCAGTTAGGTGGCCAGGCTTTTGAGGAATAAGAACAGTCAATGCTTGGAACATATCCTGGCTTCAAGCTTGCATATCCAGTTTCTTCCCAAACATGAATTCCCTATTTAGCAATGAGATAGCTAGTACTGAAGACAATTATAGATCATATTTTATATATTAGAAATCTCTTTGTTTACCAATACATCTTCCCAGATATAAAATATAAGGGCTCGAGAGGAAAGCTCAAATGCTCACAGAAGAAAAATGCACAAGAAATATAAATGAAGTGAGCATTGTTAATAAAATTTCTATTTTTACCCCAGAGACACTTAGCATTTAAAGAAAATTCTTCCCTTCCATACACAGGTATGCTTTCTTACCTTTTTTTTTTTTTTAATCATAAGGTCCTCTCTATCAGAGACTTTCCCACTTTTAACAGAGACATAGATAAGATTAAACTTATCTTTTTTTAAAAATTTTATTTATTTAAGTAATCTCTACAACACATGTGGGGCTCAAACTCATGACCCTGAGATCGAGTCGCATGCTCTCCCAACTGAGCCAGCCAGACACCCAAGCTTGTCTTTCTTCTTAACTCCATTATACAGGAAATCCAATAATAACAAATGGCACTTGACACTTGACCTAATTACAATGTAAATAAGAGGCAGTTATAGGGATATTTTAAAACTGAAATGTACAGGTCCCATCCAAAGGTAGTACTTTCAATCAGCTTCAGATGACTTTTGTCATGCACTAATATAGGCCCAACATGCCTAGATATGCCACTTTTTCAAAACAAGCAGGACATCCTGAAATATCCCAGGTTTAAACAGTGGCAACTCATTCCATTTATCTTTAAGCATTGTATAGGCAAATATTCTGAGGACCAAGCAAAACACAACTGCAGGTGATGAAATATAGTATATTTTTCTCCTCTAGAAGCCCAAACTAGTTCATTCTCCTGCCTTTTCATTCTTAGTGTGTTTCAAGACCAAGTTCAAGAGTTACCTTCTTTGTGAAGCTCTTCTTCAGTCTCTCCAGATAACATGAATTTTACTCCTTTGTGTGCTCATTACACTCTAACCTGACTTCTGTCACACCATCCATGTATAATTTTTCTACCTATCAGTATCCCATACTAAGCCGCAATTTCCTCCAGGTAAGAGGCTGTAATGGATTGAATGATGGCTCCACCAAATTGTGTCCCACACCCTAAACCCTAGATCCTGTGAGTATGAACTTATTTGGAAAAAGGATCTTTGCAGTTGTAATTACGCTAAGGATCTCAAAATGAGATCATCCTGGATTATCTGGGTATGCCCTAAATCCGATAATACATGTCCTTATAAGAGACATTGGACAAGGTCATGTGAAGACAGAGGCAGAGAATAGAGAGATGCAGCCACAAGCCAAGAAATGCCTGGAGGTATCAGAAGCTGAGGAAACAGGAATGACCCATTCCCGTAGCCTTCAGACTGAGCCTAGTGCTGCTGACACCTTGCCTACAGACTTCTGGCTTATACACTGTGACAGAAAAACTTTTGCTGTTTTTTTCTTATTTTTTTTTAATGTAAAGTTTGATGCTTCATTAGTTGCGTATAACACCCAGTGCACCATGCAATACGTGCCCTCCTTACTACATCACCAGCCTATCCCATTCCCCCACCCCCTCCCCTCTGAAGTTCTTAGTTTGTTTCTCAGAGTCCATAGCCTCTCATGCTTCATTCCCCCTTCTGATTACCCCCCCACTTTCTTTATCCCTTTCTTCTCCTACCGATCTTCCTAGTTCTTATGTTCCATAGATGAGAGAAACCATATGATAATTGTCTTTCTAAAGTCCTCTTATTTTTGCTGATTTGTTACAGCAACTCTAGAAAACGAATAGAGAGACTATGCTTACATAAACTTGTATCCCAAACCCTTAGCACAAAGTCTGCTATATACGGAGCAGGCAGGAAATAGATGTTAATTCTTTGGGATCAAAGGTATAGATTCTTACTCTTTATGAACTTATGAGTTTCCTTGCACACTTCATGCACTGTGATGAAATGATATTCCACTTCTCATAATGAAGGCTTTTAAATGGATTTATTAAAGTTCAGTAATTAAACTAGTAGCAATTTATTAGAGTTAGGAACATTTATGTACCATTACTCTCTGAAAAAGTGCATAAAGTACACCCTTCTATAGATGAGCAGAGAGGAGCAAATACTTCGTCCACATCAGGTGTGTGATGCAATGTCCACAAGGAGCGTAAGGGCTCATCTCTTTCCTAAGGAGAGTGATCGTAGTCCCTGAAGGCAGAATAGCAGAATGGATCCTGATAACAGAAGCCATGGATTTGAACCAAAGTGCTGCTTGTTACTTACAAGTTCTCTGAGGGAGTGGGGGAAAAGGGGAGATGGTAAACACTGTAAGTATTAAAAGGATTAGAAGGTTAAACACCCTCTCTGATTATCTGGACATACAAGCGACTAAAAATATGTTACTTGCCTTCTAAAGATTTCTACTATGCTGTCCTTTCTTGATTGAGGAATTAAAGGTTGGGAAAATGTATTCACTGAGCCTACTGGCTTGAATTTAAGGGTATTAAGTTGGATTTCCTATTCTTAAAATGCAATCCAGATTTCCCTTCTATAATTCCTGAAAAGCTGGTAGGGGGATGGGCAGGGTGAGGAGCAGGGACTTTAGTACCAAGAGGACAATTAAATCTTGGAATTGTTATTTCCCTTGCTGAAAACTTAAAACAAAATAAAAATGGAGTTCTGCCTTGGCTCTCCATTTAACACCCTTCTTCTTGTCAATGGTTAGTTGGTGCTTATAACTGGCATACGATTCTTAATGAGAAGGTCATATAGATGAAATCATGAACCCACAGCTAGAATAATATACATATCAAGGCTTTCTGTGAGAAGCAGGTCTTGCAAATTATGTTTAGCCTTATCAACTCAGTTTTCTCCGTTGGCAAAACATTTTCAACACCATGCTAGTGTTGTTGGTAATTATGTCAGCCTGCCCATCAATCTTTCTAAAAGAGAAATACACCACCACAAACCCATTGAAGACAACAGCTTTTATTCTATTCCCTGTGAACCAGTCTAAAGGCCTAGACAAGGAGCAAGAAACTCAGCAAAAGAAGCATTTTTAGTTTTCAGTCTCAAAAACATGCATAGGTTAAGTTAGGTTATATAAGTAATTTGTATTGATTCATGGATATCAATTATAGATTATTTTAAACTCCACATGACATTTAGCAATGTCTGGAGACATTTTTGGTTGTAATAACTGGGGAAAGGAAAATGCTCCAGGCCTCTAGGGGATAGAAGCCAGGGATGATGTCAATCGTCCTGCAGTGCACAAGATAATCTCCTCAGCAACAAATTATACAATCTCAAATGTGAATAGCACCATGGTGGAGAAATCATAGAATAGGTAAACATAAGAGAAGTGTCTGGAAAGGAAAGCTCATTTAATTTTTTTTTTTTAAGTAGGCTCCATGCCCAATGTGGAGCCCAATGTGGGGCTCAAGTCCATGACCCTGAGATTAAGAACTAGGCTGAGATTAAGAGTCAGACTGGGCCACCCAGGTGCCCCTGGAAAAGAAAGCTCATTTGAATTTGGGACTGAAGCAGCTGTTATGGGACATATACACATGAGAACTTAGAGACAGAAATAAAGGTAAAATTTTGTGAAGAGAAGTAGAGCCATGTATCTTCAAAATAGTATGCAAACTAAAATGCAGCATAAGTTTAAGCCATTAGCAGAGGGTAAGAAGAGACAGGTATTTGACCCGACACCAGGTCACAGCAGCATTGAGGTTATTAGGCTGAGGCAATAATAAAGCAAATGTCAACTGTACGCTATCNAGGCTGAGATTAAGAGTCAGACTGGGCCACCCAGGTGCCCCTGGAAAAGAAAGCTCATTTGAATTTGGGACTGAAGCAGCTGTTATGGGACATATACACATGAGAACTTAGAGACAGAAATAAAGGTAAAATTTTGTGAAGAGAAGTAGAGCCATGTATCTTCAAA